>NW_027440247.1:0-179637 GCF_031893055.1 Leptodactylus fuscus | reverse complement strand
CTGCACATATATTAAATATCCAGTGCAAAAATACTATATTTCCAGTGCACATACATTAAATATCCAGTGCAGATATATTATTTATCCAGTGCACATATATTATATATATTCAGTGCACATATATTAAATATCCAGTGCAGATTTATTAATTATCCAGTGCACACATATTATATATATCCAGTGCACATATATTATATATATCCAGTGCACATATATTAAATATCCAGTGCACATATATTAAATATCCAGTGCACATGTATTAAATATCCATTGCACATATATTACATATAATCAGTGCACATATATTATATATATCCAGTGCACATATATTAATTATCCAGTGCACACATATTATATATATCCAGTGCACATATATTAAATATATCCAGTGCACATATATTAAATATCCAGTGCACATATATTATATATATACAGTGCATATATATTAAATATCCAGTGCACATATATTAAATATCCAGTGCGCACATATTATATATATCCAGTGCACATATTTTAAATATTCAGTGCACATATATTAATTATCCAGTGCACACATATTCTATATATCCAGTGCACATATATTAAATATCCATTGCACATATATTATATTTCCAGTGCACATATATTAAATATCCAGTGCAAATAGATTAAATATACAGTGTACATATATTATATATATCCAGTGCACATATATTAAATATATCCAGTGCACATATATTAAATATTCAGTGCACATATATTATATATATATATATATACAGTGCACATATATTAAATATCCAGTGCAAATATAATATATTTTCAGTGCACATACATTACATATCCAGTGCAGGTATATTATTTATCAAGTGCACATATATTAAATATATCCAGTGCACATATATTAAATATCCAGTGCACATTTATTATATATATCCAGTGCACATATATTAAATATCCAGTGCACATACATTATATATATCCAGTGCACATATATTGTATATATTCAGTGCACATAAAATAAATATCCAGTGCACATATATTGTATATCCAGTGCACATATATTAAATATCCACTGCACATATATTATATATATCCAGTGCAAATATATTGAATATCCAGTGCACATATATTAAATATCCAGTGCACACATATTATATATATCCAGTGCACATATTTTAAATATCCAGTGCACATATATTAATTATCCAGTGCACACATATTCTATATATCCAGTGCACTTATATTAAATATCCAGTGCACATATATTATATTTCCAGTGCACATATATTAAATATCCAGTGCAGATATATTAAATATCCAGTGTACATATATCATATATATCCAGTGCACATATAATATATATATATATACAGTGCACATATATTAAATATCCAGTGCAAATATATTATATTTTCAGTGCACATACATTAAATATCCAGTGCAGATATATTATTCATCAAGTGCACATATATTAAATATATCCAGTGCACATATATTAAATATCCACTGCACATATGTTAAATATCCAGTGCACATTTATTATATATATCCAGTGCACATATATTAAATATCCAGTGCACATACATTATATATATCCAGTGCACATATATTGTATATATTCAGTGCACATAAAATAAATATCCAGTGCACATATACTGTATATCCAGTGCACATACATTATTTATCCAGTGCACATATATTATATATATCCAGTGCACATATATTAAATATCCAGTGCACATATATTATATATATATCCAGTGCACATATATTAAATATCCAGTGCACACATATTATATATATCCAGTGCACATATTTTAAATATCCAGTGCACATATATTAATTATCCAGTGCACACTGCACATATATTAAATATCCGGTGCACATATATTATAAACATCTAGTGCACATATATTATATATCCAGTGCGCATATATTAAATATCCAGAGCACATATATTATAGATCCAGTGCACATATATTAAATGTCCACTACACATATATTACATATCTAGTGCACATATATTAAATATCCAGTGCACATATATTATATATATCCAGTGCACATATATTAAATATCCAGTGCACATATATTATAGATATCCATTGCACATATATTAAATATCCGGTGCACATATATTATATATCCAGTGCACATACATTATATATATACAGTGCACATTTATTAAATATCTAGTGCACATATATTATATATATCCAGTTCACATATATTAAATATCCAGTACACATATATTATATATCTAATGCACATATATTATATATATCTAGTGCACATATATTAAATAACCGGTGCACATATATTATAAACATCCAGTGCAAATATATAATAATTCCAGTGCTCATATACAAAATATCCAGAGCTCATACATTATAGATCCACTGCACATATATTAAATATCCACTACACATATATTACATATCTAGTGCACATATATTAAATATCCAGTGCACATATATTATATATATCCAGTGCACATATATTAAATATCCAGTGAACATATATTATATATATCCAGTGCGCATATATTAAATATCCAGTGCACATATATTATATTTCCAGTGTACATATATTAAATATCCAGTGCAGAAATATTATATTTCCAGTGCACAAATATTATATATATCCAGTGCACATATATTAAATATCCAGTGCACATATATTAAATATCCAGTGCAGAAATATTATATTTCCAGTGCACATATATTATATATATCCAGTGCAAAAATATTGAATATCCAGTGCACATATATTAAATATCCACTGCACATATATTATATATATCCAGTGCAAATATATTGAATATCCAGTGCACATATATTAAAGATCCAGTGCGCACATATTATATATATCCAGTGCACATATATTAAATATCCATTGCACATATATTATATTTCCAGTGCACATATATTAAATATCCAGTGCAGATATATTATTTATCAAGTGCACATATATTAAATATCCAGTGCACATATATTATATTTCCAGTGTACATATATTAAATATCCAGTGCAGAAATATTATATTTCCAGTGCACAAATATTATATATATCCTGTGCACATATATTAATTATCCAGTGCACATGTATTAAATATCCATTGCACATATATTACATATATCCAGTGCACATATATTATATATATCCAGTGCACATATATTAATTATCCAGTGCACACATATTATATATATCCAGTGCACATATATTAAATATATCCAGTGCACATATATTAAATATCCAGTGCACATATATTATATATATACAGTGAATATATATTAAATATCCAGTGCAAATATATTATATTTTCAGTGCACATACATTAAATATCCAGTGCAGATTTATTATATATCCAGTGCACATAAATTATATATATCCAGTAGACATATATTAAATTTCCAGTGCAGTTATATTAATTGTCCAGTGCACACATATTATATATATATCCAGTGCACATATATTATATATATCCAGTGCAAATATATTGAATATCCAGTGCACATATATTAAATATCCACTGCACATATATTATATATATCCAGTGCAAATATATTGAATATCCAGTGCACATATATTAAATATCCAGTGCGCACATATTATATATATCCAGTGCACATATTTTAAATATCCAGTGCACATATATTAATTATCCAGTGCACACATATTCTATATATCCAGTGCACATATATTAAATATCCATTGCACATATATTATATTTCCAGTGCACATATATTAAATATCCAGTGCAAATATATTAAATATACAGTGTACATATATTATATATATCCAGTGCACATATATTAAATATATCCAGTGCACATATATTAAATATTCAGTGCACATATATTATATATATACAGTGCACATATATTAAATATTCAGTGCACATATATTATATATATACAGTGCACATATATTAAATATCCAGTGCAAATATATTATATTTTCAGTGCACATACATTAAATATCCAGTGCAGATATATTATTTATCAAGTGCACATATATTAAATATATCCAGTGCACATATATTAAATATCCAGTGCACATATATTAATATCCAGTGCACATTTATTATATATATCCAGTGCACATATATTAAATATCCAGTGCACATACATTATATATATCCAGTGCACATATATTGTATATATTCAGTGCACATAAAATAAATATCCAGTGCACATATATTGTATATCCAGTGCACATACATTATTTATCCAGTGCACATATATTATATATATCCAGTGCACATATATTAAATATCCAGTGCACATAAATTAAATATCCAGTGCACATATATTATATATATCCAGTGCACATATATTAAATATCCAGTGCACATAAATTAAATATCCAGTGCACATATATTATATATATCCAGTGCACATATAACATATTTCCAGTGCACATATATTAAATATCCATTGTAGATATATTATGTATCCAGTGCACATATATTATATATCCAGAGCACATATATTCTATATATCCAGTGTACATATATTAAATATCCAGTGCACATTTATTAAATATCTCGTACACATATATTATATATATCCAGTGCACATATATTAAATTTCCAGTACACATATATTACATATCTAATGCACATATATTATATGTATCTAGTGCACATATATTAAATATCCGGTGCACATATATTATAAACATCTAGTGCACATATATTATATATCCAGTGCGCATATATTAAATATCCAGAGCACATATATTATAGATCCAGTGCACATATATTAAATGTGTACTACACATATATTACATATCTAGTGCACATATATTAAGTATCCAGTGCACATATATTATATATATCCAATGCACATATATTAAATATCCAGTGCACATATATTATATATATCCATTGCACATATATTAAATATCCAGTGCACATATATTATATATCCAGTGCACATATATTATATATATACAGTGCACATTTATTAAATATCTAGTGCACATATATTATATATATCCAGTTCACATATATTAAATATCCAGTACACATATATTATATATCTAATGCACATATATTATATATATCTAGTGCACATATATTAAATATCCGGTGCACATATATTATAAACATCCAGTGCACATATATAATATATCCAGTGCTCATATATTAAATATCCAGAGCTCATATATTATAGATCCACTGCACATATATTAAATATCCACTACACATATATTACATATCTAGTGCACATATATTAAATATCCAGTGCACATATATTATATATATCCAGTGCACATATATTAAATATCCAGTGAACATATATTATATATATCCAGTGCACATATATTAAATATCCAGTGCACATATATTATATTTCCAGTGTACATATATTAAATATCCAGTGCAGAAATATTATATTTCCAGTGCACAAATACAGTGCATATATATTAAATATCCAGTG
Organism: Leptodactylus fuscus; assembly: GCF_031893055.1. NCBI lineage: Eukaryota > Metazoa > Chordata > Amphibia > Anura > Leptodactylidae > Leptodactylus > Leptodactylus fuscus. Next base: position 174,209 of record NW_027440247.1, on the reverse strand, counting down.
CAAATATATTATATTTTCAGTGCACATACATTAAATATCCAGTGCAGATTTATTATATATCCAGTGCACATAAATTATATATATCCAGTAGACATATATTAAATTTCCAGTGCAGTTATATTAATTGTCCAGTGCACACATATTATATATATATCCAGTGCACATATACTATATATATCCAGTGCAAATATATTGAATATCCAGTGCACATATATTAAATATCCACTGCACATATATTATATATATCCAGTGCAAATATATTGAATATCCAGTGCACATATATTAAATATCCAGTGCACACATATTATATATATCCAGTGCACATATTTTAAATATCCAGTGCACATATATTAATTATCCAGTGCACACATATTCTATATATCCAGTGCACATATATTAAATATCCATTGCACATATATTATATTTCCAGTGCACATATATTAAATATCCAGTGCAAATATATTAAATATACAGTGTACATATATTATATATATCCAGTGCACATATATTAAATATATCCAGTGCACATATATTAAATATTCAGTGCACATATATTATATATATACAGTGCACATATATTAAATATCCAGTGCAAATATATTATATTTTCAGTGCACATACATTAAATATCCAGTGCAAATATATTATTTATCAAGTGCACATATATTAAATATATCCAGTGCACATATATTAAATATCCAGTGCACATATATTAAATATCCAGTGCACATTTATTATATATATCCAGTGCACATATATTAAATATCCAGTGCACATACATTATATATATCCAGTGCACATATATTGTATATATTCAGTGCACATAAAATAAATATCCAGTGCACATATATTGTATATCCAGTGCACATACATTATTTATCCAGTGCACATATATTATATATATCCAGTGCACATATATTAAATATCCAGTGCACATAAATTAAATATCCAGTGCACATATATTATATATATCCAGTGCACATATATTAAATATCCAGTGCACATATAACATATTTCCAGTGCACATATATTAAATATCCATTGTAGATATATTATGTATCCAGTGCACATATATTATATATCCAGAGCACATATATTCTATATATCCAGTGTACATATATTAAATATCCAGTGCACATTTATTAAATATCTCGTACACATATATTATATATATCCAGTGCACATATATTAAATTTCCAGTACACATATATTACATATCTAATGCACATATATTATATGTATCTAGTGCACATATATTAAATATCCGGTGCACATATATTATAAACATCTAGTGCACATATATTATATATCCAGTGCGCATATATTAAATATCCAGAGCACATATATTATAGATCCAGTGCACATATATTAAATGTGTACTACACATATATTACATATCTAGTGCACATATATTAAGTATCCAGTGCACATATATTATATATATCCAGTGCACATATATTAAATATCCAGTGCACATATATTATATATATCCATTGCACATATATTAAATATCCAGTGCACATATATTATATATCCAGTGCACATACATTATATATATACAGTGCACATTTATTAAATATCTAGTGCACATATATTATATATATCCAGTTCACATATATTAAATATCCAGTACACATATATTATATATCTAATGCACATATATTATATATATCTAGTGCACATATATTAAATATCCGGTGCACATATATTATAAACATCCAGTGCACATATATAATATATCCAGTGCTCATATATTAAATATCCAGAGCTCATATATTATAGATCCACTGCACATATATTAAATATCCACTACACATATATTACATATCTAGTGCACATATATTAAATATCCAGTGCACATATATTATATATATCCAGTGCACATATATTAAATATCCAGTGAACATATATTATATATATCCAGTGCACATATATTAAATATCCAGTGCACATATATTATATTTCCAGTGTACATATATTAAATATCCAGTGCAGAAATATTATATTTCCAGTGCACAAATATTATATATATCCAGTGCACATATATTAAATATCCAGTGCACATATATTAAATATCCAGTGCACATATATTATATATATCCAGTGCACATAAATTAAATATCCAGTGCACATATATTAAATATCCAGTGGACATATATTATATATATTAAGTGCACATATATTAAATATCCAGTGCAAATATACTATATTTCCAGTGCACATACATTAAATATCCAGTGCAGATATATTATTTATCCAGTGCATATATATTATATATATTCAGTGCACATATATTAAATATCCAGTGCAGATATATTAATTATCCAGTGCACACATATTATATATATCCAGTGCACATATATTATGTATATCCAGTGCACATATATTAAATATCCAGTGCACATATATTAAATATCCAGTGCACATGTATTAAATATCCATTGCACATATATTACATATATCCAGTGCACATATATTATATATATCCAGTGCACATATATTAATTATCCAGTGCACACATATTATATATATCCAGTGCACATATATTATATTTCCAGTGCACATATATTAAATATCCAGTGCAGATATATTAAATATCCAGTGTACATATATTATATATATCCAGTGCACATATATTAAATATATCCAGTGCACATATAATAAATATCCAGTGCACATATATTATATATATACAGTGCACATATATTAAATATCCAGTGCAAATGTATTATATTTTCAGTGCACATTCATTAAATATCCAGTGCAGATTAATTATTTATCCAGTGCACATATATTATATATATCCAGTAGACATATATTAAATTTCCAGTGCAGTTATATTAATTATCCAGTGCTCACATATTATATATATATCCAGTGCACATATATTATATATATCCAGTGCAAATATATTAAATATCCAGTGCACATATATTAAATATCCACTGCACATATATTATATATATCCAGTGCAAATATATTGAATATCCAGTGCACATATATTAAATATCCAGTGCGCACATATTATATATATCCAGTGCACATATTTTAAATATCCAGTGCACATATATTAATTATCCAGTGCACACATATTCTATATATCCAGTGCACATATATTAAATATCCATTGCACATATATTATATTTCCAGTGCACATATATTAAATATCCAGCGCAAATATATTAAATATACAGTGTACATATATTATATATATCCAGTGCACATATATTAAATATATCCAGTGCACATATATTAAATATTCAGTGCACATATATTATATATATACAGTGCACATATATTAAATATCCAGTGCAAATATAATATATTTTCAGTGCACATACATTACATATCCAGTGCAGGTATACTATTTATCAAGTGCACATATATTAAATATATCCAGTGCACATATATTAAATATCCAGTGCACATATATTAAACATCCAGTGCACATTTATTATATATATCCAGTGCACATATATTAAATATCCAGTGCACATACATTATATATATCCAGTGCACATATATTGTATATATTCAGTGCACATAAAATAAATATCCAGTGCACATATATTGTATATCCAGTGCACATACATTATTTATCCAGTGCACATATATTATATATATCCAGTGCACATATATTAAATATCCAGTGCACATAAATTAAATATCCAGTGCACATATATTATATATATCCAGTGCACATATAACATATTTCCAGTGCACATATATTAAATATCCATTGTAGATATATTATGTATCCAGTGCACATATATTATATATCCAGAGCACATATATTCTATATATCCAGTGTACATATATTAAATATCCAGTGCGAATTTATTAAATATCTCGTGCACATATATTATATATATCCAGTGCACATATATTAAATTTCCAGTACACATATATTACATATCTAATGCACATATATTATATGTATCTAGTGCACATATATTAAATATCCGGTGCACATATATTATAAACATCTAGTGCACATATATTATATATCCAGTGCGCATATATTAAATATCCAGAGCACATATATTATAGATCCAGTGCACATATATTAAATGTCCACTACACATATATTACATATCTAGTGCACATATATTAAATATCCAGTGCACATATATTATATATATCCAGTGCACATATATTAAATATCCAGTGCACATATATTATATATATCCATTGCACATATATTAAATATCCAGTGCACATATATTATATATCCAGTGCACATACATTATATATATACAGTGCACATTTATTAAATATCTAGTGCACATATATTATATATATCCAGTTCACATATATTAAATATCCAGTACACATATATTATATATCTAATGCACATATATTATATATATCTAGTGCACATATATTAAATATCCGGTGCACATATATTATAAACATCCAGTGCAAATATATAATAATTCCAGTGCTCATATAATAAATATCCAGAGCTCATACATTATAGATCCACTGCACATATATTAAATATCCACTACACATATATTACATATCTAGTGCACATATATTAAATATCCAGTGCACATATATTATATATATCCAGTGCACATATATTAAATATCCAGTGAACATATATTATATATATCCAGTGCACATATATTATATATCCAGAGCACATATATTCTATATATCCAGTGTACATATATTAAATATCCAGTGCACATTTATTAAATATCTCGTGCACATATATTATATATATCCAGTGCACATATATTAAATTTCCAGTACATATATATTACATATCTAATGCACATATATTATATGTATCTAGTGCACATATATTAAATATCCGGTGCACATATATTATAAACATCTAGTGCACATATATTATATATCCAGTGCGCATATATTAAATATCCAGAGCACATATATTATAGATCCAGTGCACATATATTAAATGTCCACTACACATATATTACATATCTAGTGCACATATATTAAATATCCAGTGCACATATATTATATATATCCAGTGCACATATATTAAATATCCAGTGCACATATATTACATATCTAGTGCACATATATTAAATATCCAGTGCATATATATTATATATATCCAGTGCACATATATTAAATATCAAGTGCACATATATTATATATATCCATTGCACATATATTAAATATCCAGTGCACATATATTATATATCCAGTGCACATACATTATATATATACAGTGCACATTTATTAAATATCTAGTGCACATATATTATATGTATCCAGTTCACATAAATTAAATATCCAGTACACATATATTATATATCTAATGCACATATATTATATATATCTAGTGCACATATATTAAATATCCGGTGCACATATATTATAAACATCCAGTGCAAATATATAATAATTCCAGTGCTCATATAATAAATATCCAGAGCTCATACATTATAGATCCACTGCACATATATTAAATATCCACTTCACACATATTACATATCTAGTGCACATATATTAAATATCCAGTGCGCATATATTATATATATCCAGTGCACATATATTAAATATCCAGTGAACATATATTATATATATCCAGTGCACATATATTAAATATCCCGTGCACATATATTATATTTCCAGTGTACATATATTAAATATCCAGTGCAGAAATATTATATTTCCAGTGCACAAATATTATATAAATCCAGTGCACATAAATTAAATATCCAGTGCACATATATTAAATATCCAGTGCACATATATTATATATATCCAGTGCACATATATTAAATATCCAGTGCACATATATTATATTTCCAGTGTACATATATTAAATATCCAGTGCAGAAATATTATATATATCCAGTGCACATATATTAATTATCCAGTGCACACATATTATATATATCCAGTGCACATATATTATATATCCAGTGCACATATATTATATTTCCAGTGCACATATATTAAATATCCAGTGCAGATATATTAAATATCCAGTGTACATTTATTATATATATCCAGTGCACATATATTAAATATATCCAGTGCACATATATTAAATATCCAGTGCACATATATTATGTATATACAGTACACATATATTAAATATCCAGTGCAAATATATTATATTTTCAGTGCACATACATTAAATATCCAGTGCAGATTTATTATTTATCCAGTGCACATATATTATATATATCCAGTAGACATATATTAAATATCCAGTGCACATATATTAAATATCCAGTGCACATGTATTAAATATCCATTGCACATATATTACATATATCCAGTGCACATATATTATATATATCCAGTGCACATATATTAATTATCCAGTGCACACATATTATATATATCCAGTGCACATATATTATATATCCAGTGCACATATATTATATTTCCAGTGCACATATATTAAATATCCAGTGCAGATATATTAAATATCCAGTGTACATTTATTATATATATCCAGTGCACATATATTAAATATATCCAGTGCACATATATTAAATATCTAGTGCACATATATTATGTATATACAGTACACATATATTAAATATCCAGTGCAAATATATTATATTTTCAGTGCACATACATTAAATATCCAGTGCAGATTTATTATTTATCCAGTGCACATATATTATATATATCCAGTAGACATATAATAAATATCCAGTGCAGTTATATTAATTATCCAGTGCACACATATTATATATATCCAGTGCACATATATTATATATATCCAGTGCAAATATATTAAATATCCAGTGCACATATATGAAATATCCACTGCACATATATTATATATATCCAGTGCAAATATATTGAATATCCAGTGCACATATATTAAATATCCAGTGCACACATATTATATATATCCAGTGCACATATTTTAAATATCCAGTGCAAATATATTAATTATCCAGTGCACACATATTCTATATATCCAGTGCACATATATTAAATATCCAGTGCAGATATATTAAATATCCAGTGTACATATATTATATATATCCAGTCCACATATATTAAATATATCCAGTGCACATATATTAAATATTCAGTGCACATATATTATATATATACAGTGCACATATATTAAATATCCAGTGCAAATATATTATATTTTCAGTGCACATACATTAAATATCCAGTGCAGATATATTATTTATCAAGTGCACATATATTAAATATATCCAGTGCACATATATTAAACATCCAGTGCACATTTATTATATATATCCAGTGCACATACATTATATATATCCAGTGCACATATATTGTATATATTCAGTGCACATAAAATAAATATCCAGTGCACATATATTGTATATCCAGTGCACACACATTATTTATCCAGTGCACATATATTATATATATCCAGTGCACATATATTAAATATCCAGTGCACATAAATTAAATATCCAGTGCACATATATTATATATATCCAGTGCACATAAAACATATTTCCAGTGCACATATATTAAATATCCAGTGTAGATATATTATGTATCCAGTGCACATATATTATATATCCAGAGCACATATATTCTATATATCCAGTGTACATATATTAAATATCCAGTGCACATTTATTAAATATCTCGTGCACATATATTATATATATCCAGTGCACATATATTAAATTTCCAGTACACATATATTACATATCTAATGCACATATATTATATGTATCTAGTGCACATATATTAAATATCCGGTGCACATATATTATAAACATCTAGTGCACATATATTATATATCCAGTGCGCATATATTAAATATCCAGAGCACATATATTATAGATCAAGTGCACATATATTAAATGTCCACTACACATATATTACATATCTAGTGCACATATATTAAATATCCAGTGCACATATATTATATATATATCCATTGCACATATATTAAATATCCAGTGCACATATATTATATATCCAGTGCACATACATTATATATATACAGTGCACATTCATTAAATATCTAGTGCACATATGTTATATATATATCCAGTTCACATATATTAAATATCCAGTACACATATATTATATATCTAATGCACATATATTATATATATCTAGTGCACATATATTAAATATCCGGTGCACATATATTATAAACATCCAGTGCACATATATAATATATCCAGTGCTCATATATTAAATATCCAGATCTCATATATTATAGATCCACTGCACATATATTAAATATCCACTACACATATATTACATATCTAGTGCACATATATTAAATATCCAGTGCACATATATTATATATATCCAGTGCACATATATTAAATATCCAGTGAACATATATTATATATATCCAGTGCACATATATTAAATATCCAGTGCACATATATTATATTTCCAGTGTACATATATTAAATATCCAGTGCAGAAATATTACATTTCCAGTGCACAAATATTATATATATCCAGTGCACATAAATTAAATATCCAGTGCACATATATTAAATATCCAGTGCACATATATTATTTATACAGTGCACATATATTATATATATTCAGTGCACATATATTAAATATCCAGTGTAGATATATTAATTATCCAGTGCACACATATTATATATATCCAGTGCACATATATTATATATATCCAGTGCACATATATTAAATATCCAGTGCACGTATATTAAATATCCAGTGCACAGGTATTAAATATCCATTGCACATATATTACATATATCCAGTGCACATATATTATATATATCCAGTGCACATATATTAATTATCCAGTGCACACATATTATATATATCCAGTGCACTTATATTATATATCCAGTGCACATATATTATATTTCCAGTGCACATATATTAAATATCCAGTGCAGATATATTAAATATCCAGTGTACATATATTATATATATCCAGTGCACATATATTAAATATATCCAGTGCACATATATTAAATATCCAGTGCACATATATTATATATATACAGTGCACATATATTAAATATCCAGTGCAAATATATTATATTTTCAGTGCACATACATTAAATATCCAGTGCAGATTTATTATTTATCCAGTGCACATATATTATATATATCCAGTAGACATATATTAAATATCCAGTGCAGTTATATTAACTATCCAGTGCACACATATTATATATATCCAGTGCACATATATTATATATATCCAGTGCAAATATATTAAATATCCAGTGCACATATATTAAATATCCACTGCACATATATTATATATATCCAGTGCAAATATATTGAATATCCAGTGCACATATATTAAATATCCAGTGCACACATATTATATATATCCAGTGTACATATTTTAAATATCCAGTGCACATATATTAATTATCCAGTGCACACATATTCTATATATCCAGTGCACATATATTAAATATCCATTGCACATATATTATATTTCCAGTGCACATATATTAAATATCCAGGGCAAATATATTATATTTTCAGTGCACATACATTAAATATCCAGTGCCGATATATTATTTATCAAGTGCACATATATTAAATATATCCAGTGCACATATATTAAATATCCAGTGCACATATGTTAAATATCCAGTGCACATTTATTATATATATCCAGTGCACATATATTAAATATCCAATGCACATACATTATATATATCCAGTGCACATATATTGTATATATTCAGTGCACATAAAATAAATATCCAGTGCACATATATTGTATATCCAGTGCACATACATTATTTATCCAGTGCACATATATTATATATATATCCAGTGCACATATATTAAATATCCGGTGCACATATATTATAAACATCTAGTGCACATATATTATATATCCAGTGCGCATATATTAAATATCCAGAGCACATATATTATAGATCCAATGCACATATATTAAATGTCCACTACACATATATTACATATCTAGTGCACATATATTAAATATCCAGTGCACATATATTATATATATCCAGTGCACATATATTAAATATCCAGTGCACATTTATTATATACATCCATTGCACATATATTAAATATCCAGTGCACATATATTATATATCCAGTGCACATACATTATATATATACAGTGCACATTCATTAAATATCTAGTGCACATATGTTATATATATCCAGTTCACATATATTAAATTTCCAGTACACATATATTATATATCTAATGCACATATATTATATATATCTAGTGCACATATATTAAATATCCGGTGCACATATATTATAAACATCCAGTGCACATATATAATATATCCAGTGCTCATATATTAAATATCCAGAGCTCATATATTATAGATCCACTGCACATATATTAAATATCCACTACACATATATTACATATCTAGTGCACATATATTAAATATCCAGTGCACATATATTATATATATATCCAGTGCACATATATTAAATATCCAGTGAACATATATTATATATATCCAGTGCACATATATTAAATATCCATTGCACATATATTATATATATCCAGTGCACATATATTAAATATCCAGTGCACATATATTATATTTCCAGTGTACATATATTAAATATCCAGTGCAGAAATATTATATTACCAGTGCAGAAATATTATATATATCCAGTGCACATAAATTAAATATCCAGTGCACATATATTAAATATCCAGTGCACATATATTATATATATCCAGTGCACATAAATTAAATATCCAGTGCACATATATTAAATATCCAGTGCACATATATTATATATATATACAGTGCACATATATTAAATATCCAGTGCAAATATACTATATTTCCAGTGCACATACATTAAATATCCAGTGCAGATATATTATTTATACAGTGCACATATATTATATATATCCAGTGCACATATATTAAATATCCAGTGCACGTATATTAAATATCCAGTGCACAGGTATTAAATATCCATTGCACATATATTACATATATCCAGTGCACATATATTATATATATCCAGTGCACATATATTAATTATCCAGTGCACACATATTATATATATCCAGTGCACTTATATTATATATCCAGTGCACATATATTATATTTCCAGTGCACATATATTAAATATCCAGTGCAGATATATTAAATTTCCAGTGTACATATATTATATATATCCAGTGCACATATATTAAATATCCAGTGCTCATATATTATATATATATACAGTGCACATATATTAAATATCCAGTGCAAATATACTATATTTCCAGTGCACATACATTAAATATCCAGTGCAGATATATTATTTATACAGTGCACATATATTATATATATTCAGTGCACATATATTAAATATCCAGTGCAGATATATTAATTATCCAGTGCACACATATTATATATATCCAGTGCACATATATTATATATTTCCAGTGTACATATATTAAATATCCAGTGCAGAAATATTATATTTCCAGTGCACAAATATTATATATATCCAGTGCACATAAATTAAATATCCAGTGCACATATATTAAATATCCAGTGCACATATATTATATATATCCAGTGCACATAAATTAAATATCCAGTGCACATATATTAAATATCCAGTGCACATATATTATATATATATATAGTGCACATATATTAAATATCCAGTGCAAATATACTATATTTCCAGTGCACATACATTAAATATCCAGTGCACATATATTAAATATCCAGTGCAAATATACTATATTTCCAGTGCACATACATTAAATATCCAGTGCAGATATATTATTTATACAGTTCACATATATTATATATATCCAGTGCACATATATTAAATATCCAGTGCACGTATATTAAATATCCAGTGCACAGGTATTAAATATCCATTGCACATATATTACATATATCCAGTGCACATATATTATATATATCCAGTGCACATATATTAATTATCCAGTGCACACATATTATATATATCCAGTGCACTTATATTATATATCCAGTGCACATATATTATATTTCCAGTGCACATATATTAAATATCCAGTGCAGATATATTAAATTTCCAGTGTACATATATTATATATATCCAGTGCACATATATTAAATATCCAGTGCTCATATATTATATATATATACAGTGCACATATAATAAATATCCAGTGCAAATATACTATATTTCCAGTGCACATACATTAAATATCCAGTGCAGATATATTATTTATACAGTGCACATATATTATATATATTCAGTGCACATATATTAAATATCCAGTGCAGATATATTAATTATCCAGTGCACACATATTATATATATCCAGTGCACATATATTATATATTTCCAGTGTACATATATTAAATATCCAGTGCAGAAATATTATATTTCCAGTGCACAAATATTATATATATCCAGTGCACATAAATTAAATATCCAGTGCACATATATTAAATATCCAGTGCACATATATTATATATATATATGGTGCACATATATTAAATATCCAGTGCAAATATACTATATTTCCAGTGCACATACATTAAATATCCAGTGCAGATATATTATTTATACAGTGCACATATATTATATATATTCAGTGCACATATATTAAATATCCAGTGCAGATATATTAATTATCCAGTGCACACATATTATATATATCCAGTGCACATATATTATATATATCCAGTGCACATATATTAAATATCCAGTGCACTTATATTAAATATCCAGTGCACAGGTATTAAATATCCATTGCACATATATTACATATATCCAGTGCACATATATTATATATATCCAGTGCACATATATTAATTATCCAGTGCACACATATTATATATATCCAGTGCACTTATATTATATATCCAGTGCACATATATTATATTTCCAGTGCACATATATTAAATATCCAGTGCAGATATATTAAATTTTCAGTGTACATATATTATATATATCCAGTGCACATATATTAAATATCCAGTGCTCATATATTATATATATACAGTGCACATATATTAAATATCCAGTGCAAATATATTATATTTTCAGTGCACATACATTAAATATCCAGTGCAGATTTATTATTTATCCAGTGCACATATATTATATATATCCAGTAGACATATATTAAATATCCAGTGCAGTTATATTAACTATCCAGTGCACACACAATATATATATCCAGTGCACATATATTATATATATCCAGTGCAAATATATTAAATATCCAGTGCACATATATTAAATATCCACTGCACATATATTATATATATCCAGTGCAAATATATTGAATATCCAGTGCACATATATTAAATATCCAGTGCACACATATTATATATATCCAGTGCACATATTTTAAATATCCAGTGCACATATATTAATTATCCAGTGCACACATATTCTATATATCCAGTGCACATATATTAAATATCCATTGCACATATATTATATTTCCAGTGCACATATATTAAATATCCAGTGCAAATATATTATATTTTCAGTGCACATACATTAAATATCCAGTGCAGATATATTATTTATCAAGTGCACATATATTAAATATATCCAGTGCACATATATTAAATATCCAGTACACATATGTTAAATATCCAGTGCACATTTATTATATATATCCAGTGCACATATATTAAATATCCAGTGCACATACATTATATATATCCAGTGCACATATATTGTATATATTCAGTGCACATAAAATAAATATCCAGTGCACATATATTATATATATCCAGTGCACATACATTATTTATCCAGTGCACATATATTATATATATCCAGTGCACATATATTAAATATCCAGTGCACATATATTATATATATCCAGTGCACATATATTAAATATCCAGTGCACATATAACATATATCCAGTGCACATATATTAAATATCCAGTGCACATATAACATATTTCCAGTGCACATATTTTAAATATCCAGTGTAGATATATTATGTATCCAGTGCACATATTTTATATATCCAGAGCACATATATTCTATATATCCAGTGTACATATATTTAATATCCAGTGCACATTTATTAAATATCTCGCGCACATATATTATATATATCCAGTGCACATATATTAAATTTCCAGTACACATATATTACATATGTAATGCACATATATTATATGTATCTAGTGCACATATATTAAATATCCGGTGCACATATATTATAAACATCTAGTGCACATATATTATATATCCAGTGCGCATATATTAAATATCCAGAGCACATATATTATAAATCCAGTGCACATATATTAAATGTCCACTACACATATATTACATATCTAGTGCACATATATTAAATATCCAGTGCACATATATTTTATATATCCAGTGCACATATATTAAATATCCAGTGCACATATATTATATATATCCATTGCACATATATTAAATATCCAGTGCACATATATTATATATCCAGTGCACATATATTATATATATACAGTGCACATTTATTAAATATCTAGTGCACATATATTATATATATCCAGTTCACATATATTAAATATCCAGTACACATATATTATATATCTAATGCACATATATTATATATATCTAGTGCACATATATTAAATATCCGGTGCACATATATTATAAACATCCAGTGCACATATATAATATATCCAGTGCTCATATATTAAATATCCAGAGCTCATATATTATAGATCCACTGCACATATATTAAATATCCACTACACATATATTACATATCTAGTGCACATATATTAAATATCCAGTGCACATATATTATTTATATCCAGTGCACATATATTAAATATCCAGTGCACATACATTTAATATCCAGTGCACATATATTATATATATCCAGTGCACATAAATTAAATATCCAGTGCACATATATTATATATATACAGTGCACATATATTAAATATCCAGTGCAAATATATTATATTTCCAGTGCACATACATTAAATATCCAGTGCAGATATATTATTTATCCAGTGCACATATATTATATCTATTCAGTGCACATATATTAAATATCTAGTGCAGATATATTAAATATCCAGTGCACATATATTAAATATCCATTGCACATATATTACATATATCCAGTGCACATATATTATATATATCCAGTGCACATATATTAATTATCCAGTGCACACATATTATATATATCCAGTGCACATATAATATATATCCAGTGCACATATATTATATTTCCAGTGCACATATATTAAATATCCAGTGCAGATATATTAAATATCCAGTGTACATATATTATATATATCCAGTGCACATATATTAAATATATCCAGTGCACATATATTAAATATCCAGTGCACATATATTATATATATACAGTGCACATATATTAAATATCCAGTGCAAATATATTATATTTTCAGTGCACTTACATTAAATATCCAGTGCAGATTTATTATTTATCCAGTGCACATATATTATATATATCCAGTAGACATATATTAAATATCCAGTGCAGTTATATTAATTATCCAGTGCACACATATTATATATATCCAGTGCACATATATTATATATATCCAGTGCAAATATATTAAATATCCAGTGCACATATATTAAATATCCACTGCACATATATTATATATATCCAGTGCAAATATATTGAATATCCAGTGCACATATATTAAATATCCAGTGCAAATATATTATATTTTCAGTGCACATACATTAAATATCCAGTGCAGATATATTATTTATCAAGTGCACATATATTAAATATATCCAGTGCACATATATTAAATATCCACTGCACATATATTAAATATCCAGTGCACATTTATTATATATATCCAGTGCACATTTATTAAATATCCAGTGCACATACATTATATATATCCAGTGCACATATATTGTATATATTCAGTGCACATAAAATAAATATCCAGTGCACATATATTGTATATCCAGTGCACATACATTATTTATCCAGTGCACATATATTATATATATCCAGTGCACATATATTAAATATCCAGTGCACATAAATTAAATATCCAGTGCACATATATTATATATATCTAGTGCACATATAACATATTTCCAGTGCACATATATTAAATATCCAGTGTAGATATATTATGTATCCAGTGCACATATATTCTATATATCCAGTGTACATATATTAAATATCCAGTGCACATTTATTAAATATCTCGTGCACATATATTATATATATCCAGTGCACATATATTAAATTTCCAGTACACATATATTACATATCTAATGCACATATATTATATGTATCTAGTGCACATATATTAAATATCCGGTGCACATATATTATAAACATCTAGTGCACATATATTATATATCCAGTGCGCATATATTAAATATCCAGAGCACATATATTATAGATCCAGTGCACATATATTAAATGTCCACTACACATATATTACATATCTAGTGCACATATATTAAATATCCAGTGCACATATATTATATATATCCAGTGCACATATATTAAATATCCAGTGCACATATATTATATATATCCATTGCACATATATTAAATATCCAGTGCACATATATTATATATATCCAGTGCACATATATTAAATATCCAGTGCACATATATTATATATATATTGCACATATATTAAATATCCAGTGCACATATATTATATATCCAGTGCACATACATTATATATATACAGTGCACATTTATTAAATATCTAGTGCACATATATTATATATATCCAGTTCACATATATTAAATATCCAGTACACATATATTATATATCTAATGCACATATATTATGTATATCTAGTGCACATATATTAAATATCCGGTGCACATATATTATAAACATCCAGGGCACATATATAATATATCCAGTGCTCATATATTAAATATCCAGAGCTCATATATTATAGATCCACTGCACATATATTAAATGTAACGGAGCAAAGGTATACGTCTTCCTCCGGATGGTCTTTTGAATCAACACGGACGCAAGAGGTCGGGAGACAACAGCAATTTATTGTAATCCACAAAGTTAGTAGCCGGCGGCGGTCACATCAACCGTAATAACAATAAGTCCACAGAAGTCACAATCCAATGATAACTTTGGTTCCTTGGTCCTGTAACTAAGTCCTGGCTCTCTGCAGAGCTGTGCACAGGCCGGCTAACACATACTAACTGCTAGCTACAACTATATACTAAACTGTTACTTCCTATACCTGGGGGTGGGAAGGGCTGAGCCACAGATCCTTCCCCCCTCACCTATGCCAAGGAGAGCAGACTCCCTGTCTCTTTTGAACAATGCACAGTCCAACATCTTCTTGGAGACACGGATCAGATTATCTCCACCCATTGTCCTCACTGGTCCTCACTAGTTAGAGGTATTTGCATACAATGTGCTAACACACTAGACCCGAATCAGCCAACTACACATTGATGTATATAACAGGTTAGAGAATACATTCCACATGAAATATATATTACACATTGCCTATAGTATAGACTCTAACCATCCCGTGACAACCCCTCCCCCTCTCAAAACATGTGCATGACACAATTGGCCTACACAGGTAAATTGGGGAATGCACATCAGTCTCTATAGCTCATATTTCCTCCTGCCGGGATAACCCATCTGCGTTCTGGTGTTGGTTCCCTCGGCGGTACTGAATGGTAAAGTTGTAGGGTTGAAGGGCTGGCATCTGTCAGAAAATCCGGTGGATCCATGTTGGCTTCTCCCTGAGCTTGGCTTCGGGTCACTGCTCCCACAAAGTGGCACTGTAGATTTCCAACATCGTTGCCTAACAGAACATCGGCCGGCAGCCCGCTCATCACACCAATTGTGCATCGTTTTGGTCCATAACCATAGTCGAGTTCCACGGTAGCTTTAGGAATACGTCTTTGAGTACCCCCTGCCAACTTGATAGAAATGCCAGGGCCCTCCTCTAGGGCCTCGGGTCGCACAACTCGGGGGTCCGCTACCGTTAGGAAAGCTCCCGAGTCCCGGAATCCAACAACTGTTCGGCCATCCAGTAGGACCTCCTGCAAGTGCTTCCGCTGAAGGTTTGCGGGATGTGTGGCGGAAGGCTGAATCCCATAGACCCCTGGAGGTGGAACAGATGTGTCATTCATGGAGTCATCTGGAAATGGGGCCAAACTTTCTGTCCTAGGAGTGGTTCCCAGGTAGTGAATAGGCCGGGATGCCACGGTGGCCCGTGCCCCCATGTTAACAGGGCAACTAGCTTGCAAATGTCCAGGCCGCCCGCACCCAAAACATCTGCGCTCTAGCATTCTTCCAGTAGGTCGTTGTCTAGGGACAGGGTTGTTCATAGCTGGAGGCCGATGGGCTGGGACAGGGGTAGAGGGGGAATTGTAATCCTGAGGCCGGGCACGAAAGGTGGTTGGCTGGCTGAAGGGTGTCTGGCGGACTGTGGTAGTTTTCCGCTCCTCTGCAAACAACCTCTTCCACTGCGGCTTGATGGTCAGGCCCTCATCTGCAAGAGAAGCAGCTTGCTCAACTGTGGCTGGGTTCCGTTCCAGCACCCACTCACGGATCTCAGCGGGGCACTGGGAAAAGAACTGTTCCTTAAGTATGACTTGGAGGATCTTATCGACTGTGACAGCCTCCTCTCCTTCTAGCCAGCGCTTGCATGCTTGCTTCAACTTGTGGGCGAACATGTGGAAGGAGCTTCCCCCATTGTAAGACAAAGAGCGGAACTGAACTCGGTAGGTCTCTGGAGTGACTGCATAATACTTCTGCACCGCTCTTTTAATGGCCTCATAGTCCCGCTGATCACTAGGGTCCATGGCTCTGAGAGCTTCCGCAGCCCCATCTCGTAGGTGCCCCACCAGATACCGGACCCAATCCTTCTCTGGGACTTCCATCAGGTGGCACTGGTGTTCGAAGTCCTGAAAATATCCATCAACATCCCCAGCCGCTTCATCAAAGGTCTTGAAGTGTTTATGGGAGACATATGGTGGTTCTCTCACTGTTGGGCTGGGGGTCGACGTTTGATTATAATTCCGCGCAGTTATCTCAGCCATTCGCATTTCATGCGCCATTCTTTCCTTTTCATACGCCATTCTCTGTTCCTCCTTCTCCGTTTCCTGAGCCCTCTGTAATGCTCTACTCCTTTGCTCTGCAGTTGCTCCTAGCCCCAGCACTGCCAATTCCTCCTCATACAAAACAACCCATCTGCTCTTTTGGGTCTGTACCTGCCACTCCCGTATCTCTACTGTCTCCTGGGGGCAGCCCTCCTCATGGTCGCTTTGCAGGGTCATCTCCTCCAGTGCCTCGATCAGTTGATCTTTCGTTCTTCCCTGGTAACTCAGGTTTAGTTCCCGGGCCCTTACTTGTAGACTTGCCATAGTCCAGTTCCTGTATTCTGAGGTTGTGGCTCCATTAATCGCTGAGCTGCTGTAGTCCATCTCGCTGTCCGCTGTTGATCCCACCGCTGCCAACCAGTTGTAACGGAGCAAAGGTATACGTCTTCCTCCGGATGGTCTTTTGAATCAACACGGACGCAAGAGGTCGGGAGACAACAGCAATTTATTGTAATCCACAAAGTTAGTAGCCGGCGGCGGTCACATCAACCGTAATAACAATAAGTCCACAGAAGTCACAATCCAATGATAACTTTGGTTCCTTGGTCCTGTAACTAAGTCCTGGCTCTCTGCAGAGCTGTGCACAGGCCGGCTAACACATACTAACTGCTAGCTACAACTATATACTAAACTGTTACTTCCTATACCTGGGGGTGGGAAGGGCTGAGCCACAGATCCTTCCCCCCTCACCTATGCCAAGGAGAGCAGACTCCCTGTCTCTTTTGAACAATGCACAGTCCAACATCTTCTTGGAGACACGGATCAGATTATCTCCACCCATTGTCCTCACTGGTCCTCACTAGTTAGAGGTATTTGCATACAATGTGCTAACACACTAGACCCGAATCAGCCAACTACACATTGATGTATATAACAGGTTAGAGAATACATTCCACATGAAATATATATTACACATTGCCTATAGTATAGACTCTAACCATCCCGTGACATTAAATATCCACTACACATATATTACATATCTAGTGCACATATTTTAAATATCCAGTGCACAAATATTATATATATCCAGTGCACATATATTAAATATCCAGCGAACATATATTATATATATCCAGTGCACATATATTAAATATCCAGTGCACATATATTATATTTCCAGTGTACATATATTAAATATCCAGTGCAGAAATATTATATTTCCAGTGCACAAATATTACATATATCGAGTGCACATATATTAAATATCCATTGTAGATATATTATGTATCCAGTGCACATATATTATATATCCAGAGCACATATATACTATATATAAAGTGTACATATATTAAATATCCAGTGCACATTTATTAAATATCTCGTGCACATATATTATATATATCCAGTGCACATATATTAAATTTCCAGTACACATATATTACATATCTAATGCACATATATTATATGTATCTAGTGCACATATATTAAATATCCGGTGCACATATATTATAAACATCTAGTGCACATATATTATATATTCAGTGCGCATATATTAAATATCCAGAGCACATATATTATAGATCCAGTGCACATATATTAAATGTCCACTACACATATATTACATATCTAGTGCACATATATTAAATATCCAGTGCACATATATTATATATATCCAGTGCACATATATTAAATATCCAGTGCACATATATTATATATATCCATTGCACATATATTAAATATCCAGTGCACATATATTATATATCCAGTGCACATACATTATATATATAGTGCACATTTATTAAATATCTAGTGCACATATATTATATATATCCAGTTCACATATTTTAAATATCCAGTACACATATATTATATATCTAATGCAGATATATTATATATATCTAGTGCACATATATTAAATATCCGGTGCACATATATTATAAACATCCAGTGCAAATATATAATAATTCCAGTGCTCATATAATAAATATCCAGAGCTCATACATTATAGATCCACTGCACATATATTAAATATCCACTACACATATATTACATATCTAGTGCACATATATTAAATATCCAGTGCACATATATTATATATATCCAGTGCACATATATTAAATATCCAGTGAACATATATTATATATATCCAGTGCACATATATTAAATATCCAGTGCACATATATTATATTTCCAGTGTACATATATTAAATATCCAGTGCAGAAATATTATATTTCCAGTGCACAAATATTACATATATCGAGTGCACATATATTAAATATCCATTGTAGATATATTATGTATCCAGTGCACATATATTATATATCCAGAGCACATATATTCTATATATAAAGTGTACATATATTAAATATCCAGTGCACATTTATTAAATATCTCGTGCACATATATTATATATATCCAGTGCACATATATTAAATTTCCAGTACACATATATTACATATCTAATGCACATATATTATATGTATCTAGTGCACATATATTAAATATCCGGTGCACATATATTATAAACATCTAGTGCACATATATTATATATCCAGTGCGCATATATTAAATATCCAGAGCACATATATTATAGATCCAGTGCACATATATTAAATGTCCACTACACATATATTACATATCTAGTGCACATATATTAAATATCCAGTGCACATATGTTATATATATCCAGTGCACATATATTAAATATCCAGTGCACATATATTATATATATCCATTGCACATATATTAAATATCCAGTGCACATATATTATATATCCAGTGCACATACATTATATATATACGGTGCACATTTATTAAATATCTAGTGCACATATATTATATATATCCAGTTCACATATATTAAATATCCAGTACACATATATTATATATCTAATGCACATATATTATATATATCTAGTGCACATATATTAAATATCCGGTGCACATATATTATAAACATCCAGTGCAAATATATAATAATTCCAGTGCTCATATAATAAATATCCAGAGCTCATACATTATAGATCCACTGCACATATATTAAATATCCACTACACATATATTACATATCTAGTGCACATATATTAAATATCCAGTGCATATATATTATATATATCCAGTGCACATATATTAAATATCCAGTGAACATATATTATATATATCCAGTGCACATATATTAAATATCCAGTGCACATATATTATATTTCCAGTGTACATATATTAAATATCCAGTGCAGAAATATTATTTATCCAGTGCATATATATTATATATATTCAGTGCACATATATTAAATATCCAGTGCAGATATATTAATTATCCAGTGCACACATATTATATATATCCAGTGCACATATATTATATATATCCAGTGCACATATATTAAATATCCAGTGCACATATATTAAATATCCAGTGCACATGTATTAAATATCCATTGCACATATATTACATATATCCAGTGCACATATATTATATATATCCAGTGCACATATATTATATTTCCAGTGTACATATATTAAATATCCAGTGCAGAAATATTATATTTCCAGTGCACAAATATTACATATATCGAGTGCACATATATTAAATATCCATTGTAGATATATTATGTATCCAGTGCAAATATATTATATATCCAGAGCACATATATTCTGTATATAAAGTGTACATATATTAAATATCCAGTGCACATTTATTAAATATCTCGTGCACATATATTATATATATCCAGTGCACATATATTAAATTTCCAGTACACATATATTACATATCTAATGCACATATATTATATGTATCTAGTGCACATATATTAAATATCCGGTGCACATATATTATAATATATTAAATATCCAGTGCACATATATTATATTTCCAGTGTACATATATTAAATATCCAGTGCAGACATATTATATTTCCAGTGCACAAATATTATATATATCCAGTGCACATACATTATATATCCAGTGCAGATATATTATTTATCCAGTGCATATATATTATATATATATTCAGTGCACATATATTAAATATCCAGTGCAGATATATTAATTATCCAGTGCACACATATTATATATATCCAGTGCACATATATTATATATATCCAGTGCACATATATTAAATATCCAGTGCACATATATTAAATATCCAGTGCACATGTATTAAATATCCATTGCACATATATTACATATATCCAGTGCACATATATTATATATATCCAGTGCACATATATTAATTATCCAGTGCACACATATTATATATAGCCAATGCACATATATTATATATCCAGTGCACATATATTATATTTCCAGTGCACATATATTAAATATCCAGTGCAGATATATTAAATATCCAGTGTACATATATTATATATATCCAGTGCACATATATTAAATATATCCAGTGCACATATATTATATATCCAGTGCACATATATTATATTTCCAGTGCACATATATTAAATATCCAGTGCAGATATATTAAATATCCAGTGTACATATATTATATATATACAGTGCACATATATTAAATATATCCAGTGCATATATATTAAATATCCAGTGCACATATATTATATATATACAGTGCACATATATTAAATATCCAGTGCAAATATATTATATTTTCAGTGCACATACATTAAATATCCAGTGCAGATTTATTATTTATCCAGTGCACATATATTATATATATCCAGTAGACATATAATAAATATCCAGTGCAGTTATATTAATTATCCAGTGCACACATATTATATATATCCAGTGCACATATATTATATATATCCAGTGCAAATATATTAAATATCCAGTGCATATATATTAAATATCCACTGCACATATATTATATATATCCAGTGCAAATATATTGAATATCCAGTGCACATATATTAAATATCCAGTGCACACATATTATATATATCCAGTGCACATATTTTAAATATCCAGTGCACATATATTAATTATCCAGTGCACACATATTATATATATCCAGTGCACATATATTAAATATCCAGTGCAGATATATTAAATATCCAGTGTACATATATTATATATATCCAGTGCACATATATTAAATATCCAGTGCAGATATATTAAATATCCAGTGTACATATATTATATATATCCAGTGCACATATATTAAATATCCAGTGCAGATATATTAAATATCCAGTGCACACATATTATATATATCCAGTGCACGTATTTTAAATATCCAGTGCACATATATTAATTATCCAGTGCACACATATTATATATATCCAGTGCACATATATTAAATATCCAGTGCAGATATATTAAATATCCAGTGTACATATATTATATATATCCAGTGCACATATATTAAATATATCCAGTGCACATATATTAAATATTCAGTGCACATATATTATATATATACAGTGCACATATATTAAATATCCAGTGCAAATATATTATATTTTCAGTGCACATACATTAAATATCCAGTGCAGATATATTATTTATCAAGTGCACATATATTAAATATATCCAGTGCACATATATTAAATATCCTGCGCATATATATTAAATATCCAGTGCACATTTATTATATATATCCAGTGCACATATATTAAATATCCAGTGCACATACATTATATATATCCAGTGCACATATATTGTATATATTCATTGCACATAAAATAA
This sequence comes from Leptodactylus fuscus, assembly GCF_031893055.1. Lineage (NCBI taxonomy): Eukaryota > Metazoa > Chordata > Amphibia > Anura > Leptodactylidae > Leptodactylus > Leptodactylus fuscus. Next base: position 149,579 of record NW_027440247.1, on the reverse strand, counting down.
ATATCCAGTGCACATATATTGTATATCCAGTGCACATACATTATTTATCCAGTGCACATATATTATATATATCCAGTGCACATATATTAAATATCCAGTGCACATAAATTAAATATCCAGTGCACATATATTATATATATCCAGTGCACATATAACATATTTCCAGTGCACATATATTAAATATCCAGTGTAGATATATTATGCATCCAGTGCACATATATTATATATCCAGAGCACATATATTCTATATATCCAGTGTACATATATTAAATATCCAGTGCACATTTATTAAATATCTCGTGCACATATATTATATATATCCAGTGCACATATATTAAATTTCCAGTACACATATATTACATATCTAATGCACATATATTATATGTATCTAGTGCACATATATTAAATATCCGGTGCACATATATTATAAACATCTAGTGCACATATATTATATATCCAGTGCGCATATATTAAATATCCAGAGCACATATATTATAGATCCAGTGCACATATATTAAATGTCCACTACACATATATTACATATCTAGTGCACATATATTAAATATCCAGTGCACATATATTATATATATCCAGTGCACATATATTAAATATCCAGTGCACATATATTATATATATCCATTGCACATATATTAAATATCCAGTGCACATATTTTATATATCCAGTGCACATACATTATATATATATACAGTGCACATTTATTAAATGTCTAGAGCACATATATTATATATATCCAGTTCACATATATTAAATATCCAGTACACATATATTATATATCTAATGCACATATATAATATATCCAGTGCTCATATATTAAATATCCAGAGCTCATATATTATAGATCCACTGCACATATATTAAATATCCACTACACATATATTACATATCTAGTGCACATATATTAAATATCCAGTGCACACATATTATATATATCCAGTGCACATATATTAAATATCCAGTGAACATATATTGTATATATCCAGTGCACATATGTTAAATATCCAGTGCACATATATTATATATATCCAGTGCACATATATTAAATATCCAGTGAACATATATTATATATATCCAGTGCACATATATTAAATATCCAGTGCACATATATTATATTTCCATTGTACATATATTAAATATCCAGTGCAGAAATATTATATTTCCAGTGCACAAATATTATATATATCCAGTGCACATACATTATATATCCAGTGCAGATATATTATTTATCCAGTGCATATATATTATATATATATTCAGTGCACATATATTAAATATCCAGTGCAGATATATTAATTATCCAGTGCACACATATTATATATATCCAGTGCACATATATTATATATATCCAGTGCACATATATTAAATATCCAGTGCACATATATTAAATATCCAGTGCACATGTATTAAATATCCATTGCACATATATTACATATATCCAGTGCACATATATTATATATATCCAGTGCACATATATTAATTATCCAGTGCACACATATTATATATATCCAATGCACATATATTATATATCCAGTGCACATATAATATATTTCCAGTGCACATATATTAAATATCCAGTGCACATATATTAAATATCCAGTGCACATGTATTAAATATCCATTGCACATATATTACATATATCCAGTGCACATATATTATATATATCCAGTGCACATATATTAATTATCCAGTGCACACATATTATATATATCCAATGCACATATATTATATATCCAGTGCACATATAATATATTTCCAGTGCACATATATTAAATATCCAGTGCAGATATATTAAATATCCAGTGTACATATATTATATATATCCAGTGCACATATATTAAATATATCCAGTGCACATATATTATATATCCAGTGCACATATATTATATTTCCAGTGCACATATATTAAATATCCAGTGCAGATATATTAAATATCCAGTGTACATATATTATATATATCCAGTGCACATATATTAAATATATCCAGTGCATATATATTAAATATCCAGTGCACATATATTATATATATACAGTGCACATATATTAAATATCCAGTGCAAATATATTATATTTTCAGTGCACATACATTAAATATCCAGTGCAGATTTATTATTTATCCAGTGCACATATATTATATATATCCAGTAGACATATATTAAATATCCAGTGCAGTTATATTAATTATCCAGTGCACACATATTATATATATCCAGTGCACATATATTATATATATCCAGTGCAAATATATTAAATATCCAGTGCACATATATTAAATATCCACTGCACATATATTATATATATCCAGTGCAAATATATTGAATATCCAGTGCACACATATTATATATATCCAGTGCACATATTTTAAATATCCAGTGCACATATATTAATTATCCAGTGTACATATATTATATATATCCAGTGCACATATATTAAATATATCCAGTGCACATATATTAAATATTCAGTGCACATATATTATATATATAGAGTGCACATATATTAAATATCCAGTGCAAATATATTATATTTTCAGTGCACATACATTAAATATCCAGTGCAGATATATTATTTATCAAGTGCACATATATTAAATATATCCAGTGCACATATATTAAATATCCTGCGCATATATATTAAATATCCAGTGCACATTTATTATATATATCCAGTGCACATATATTAAATATCCAGTGCACATACATTATATATATCCAGTGCACATATATTGTATATATTCATTGCACATAAAATAAATATCCAGTGCACATATATTGTATATCCAGTGCACATACATTATTTATCCAGTGCACATATATTATATATATCCAGTGCACATATATTAAATATCCAGTGCACATAAATTAAATATCCAGTGCACATATATTATATATATCCAGTGCACATATAACATATTTCCAGTGCACATATATTAAATATCCAGTGTAGATATATTATGCATCCAGTGCACATATATTATTTATCCAGAGCACATATATTCTATATATCCAGTGTACATATATTAAATATCCAGTGCACATTTATTAAATATCTCGTGCACATATATTATATATATCCAGTGCACATATATTAAATTTCCAGTACACATATATTACATATCTAATGCACATATATTATATGTATCTAGTGCACATATATTAAATATCCGGTGCACATATATTATAAACATCTAGTGCACATATATTATATATCCAGTGCGCATATATTAAATATCCAGAGCACATATATTATAGATCCAGTGCACATATATTAAATGTCCACTACACATATATTACATATCTAGTGCACATATATTAAATATCCAGTGCACATATATTATATATATCCAGTGCACATATATTAAATATCCAGTGCACATATATTATATATATCCATTGCACATATATTAAATATCCAGTGCACATATTTTATATATCCAGTGCACATTCATTATATATATATACAGTGCACATTTATTAAATATCTAGTGCACATATATTATATATATCCAGTTCACATATATTAAATATCCAGTACACATATATTATATATCTAATGCACATATATTATATATATCTAGTGCACATATATTAAATATCCGGTGCACATATATTATAAACATCCAGTGCACATATATAATATATCCAGTGCTCATATATTAAATATCCAGAGCTCATATATTATAGATCCACTGCACATATATTAAATATCCACTACACATATATTACATATCTAGTGCACATATATTAAATATCCAGTGCACACATATTATATATATCCAGTGCACATATATTAAATATCCAGTGAACATATATTGTATATATCCAGTGCACATATATTAAATATCCAGTGCACATATATTATATTTCCAGTGTACATATATTAAATATCCAGTGCAGAAATATTATATTTCCAGTGCACAAATATTATATATATCCAGTGCACATATATTAAATATCCAGTGCACATATATTAAATATCCAGTGCACATATATTATATATATCCAGTGCACATAAATTAAATATCCAGTGCACATATATTAAATATCCAGTGCACATATATTATATATATACAGTGCACATATATTAAATATCCAGTGCAAATATACTATATTTCCAGTGCACATACATTAAATATCCAGTGCAGATATATTATTTATACAGTGCATATATATTATATATATTCAGTGCACATATATTAAATATCCAGTACACATATATTATATATCTAATGCACATATATTATATATATCTAGTGCACATATATTAAATATCCGGTGCACATATATTATAAACATCCAGTGCACATATATAATATATCCAGTGCTCATATATTAAATATCCAGAGCTCATATATTATAGATCCACTGCACATATATTAAATATCCACTACACATATATTACATATCTAGTGCACATATATTAAATATCCAGTGCACACATATTATATATATCCAGTGCACATATATTAAATATCCAGTGAACATATATTGTATATATCCAGTGCACATATATTAAATATCCAGTGCACATATATTATATTTCCAGTGTACATATATTAAATATCCAGTGCAGAAATATTATATTTCCAGTGCACAAATATTATATATATCCAGTGCACATATATTAAATATCCAGTGCACATATATTAAATATCCAGTGCACATATATTATATATATCCAGTGCACATAAATTAAATATCCAGTGCACATATATTAAATATCCAGTGCACATATATTATATATATACAGTGCACATATATTAAATATCCAGTGCAAATATACTATATTTCCAGTGCACATACATTAAATATCCAGTGCAGATATATTATTTATACAGTGCATATATATTATATATATTCAGTGCACATATATTAAATATCCAGTGCAGATATATTAATTATCCAGTGCACACATATTATATATATCCAGTGCACATATATTATATATATCCAGTGCACATATATTAAATATCCAGTGCACATATATTAAATATCCAGTGCACATGTATTAAATATCCATTGCACATATATTACATATATCCAGTGCACATATATTATATATATCCAGTGCACATATATTAATTATCCAGTGCACACATATTATATATATCCAGTGCACATATATTATATATCCAGTGCACATATATTATATTTCCAGTGCACATATATTAAATATCCAGTGTAGATATATTAAATATCCAGTGTACATATATTATATATAATCAGTGCACATATATTAAATATATCCAGTGCACATATATTAAATATCCAGTGCACATATATTATATATATACAGTGCACATATATTAAATATCCAGTGCAAATATATTATATTTTCAGTGCACATACATTAAATATCCAGTGCAGATTTATTATTTATCCAGTGCACATATATTATATATATCCAGTAGACATATATTAAATATCCAGTGCAGTTATATTAATTATCCAGTGCACACATATTATATATATCCAGTGCACATATATTATATATATCCAGTGCAAATATATTAAATATCCAGTGCACATATATTAAATATCCACTGCACATATATTATATATAGCCAGTGCAAATATATTGAATATCCAGTGCACATATATTAAATATCCAGTGCACACATATTAAATATATCCAGTGCACATATTTTAAATATCCAGTGCACATATATTAATTATCCAATGCACACATATTCTATATATCCAGTGCACATATATTAAATATCCATTGCACATATATTATATTTCCAGTGCACATATATTAAATATCCAGTGCAGATATATTAAATATCCAGTGTACATATATTATATATATCCAGTGCACATATATTAAATATATCCAATGCACATATATTAAATATTCAGTGCACGTATATTATATATATACAGTGCACATATATTAAATATCCAGTGCAAATATATTATATTTTCAGTGCACATACATTAAATATCCAGTGCAGATATATTATTTATCAAGTGCACATATATTAAATATATCCAGTGCACATATATTAAATATCCAGTGCACATATATTAAATATCCAGTGCACATTTATTATATATATCCAGTGCACATATATTAAATATCCAGTGCACATACATTATATATATCCAGTGCATATATATTGTATATATTCAGTGCACATAAAATAAATATCCAGTGCACATATATTGTATATCCAGTGCACATACATTATTTATCCAGTGCACATATATTATATATATCTAGTGCACATATATTAAATATCCAGTGCACATAAATTAAATATCCAGTGCACATATATTATATATATCCAGTGCACATATAACATATTTCCAGTGCACATATATTAAATATCCAGTGTAGATATTTTATGTATCCAGTGCACATATATTATATATCCAGAGCACATATATTCTATATATCCAGTGTACATATATTAAATATCCAGTGCACATTTATTAAATATCTCGTGCACATATATTATATATATCCAGTGCACATATATTAAATTTCCAGTACACATATATTACATACCTAATGCACATATATTATATGTATCTAGTGCACATATATTAAATATCCGGTGCACATATATTATAAACATCTAGTGCACATATATTATATATCCAGTGCGCATACATTAAATATCCAGAGCACATATATTATAGATCCAGTGCACATATATTAAATGTCCACTACACATATATTACATATCTAGTGCACATATATTATATATATCCAGTGCACATATATTAAATATCCAGTGCACATATATTATATATATCCATTGCACATATATTAAATATCCAGTGCACATATATTATATATCCAGTGCACATACATTATATATATACAGTGCACATTCATTAAATATCTAATGCACATATATTATATATATCCAGTTCACATATATTAAATATCCAGTACACATATATTATATATCTAATGCACATATATTATATATATCTAGTGCACATATATTAAATATCCGGTGCACATATATTATAAACATCCAGTGCACATATATAATATATCCAGTGCTCATATATTAAATATCCAGAGCTCATATATTATAGATCCACTGCACATATATTAAATATCCACTACACATATATTACATATCTAGTGCACATATATTAAATATCCAGTGCACATATATTATATATATCCAGTGCACATATATTAAATATCCAGTGCACATATATTATATATATCCATTGCACATATATTAAATATCCAGTGCACATATATTATATATCCAGTGCACATACATTACATATATACAGTGCACATTTATTAAATATCTAGTGCACATATATTATATATATCCAGTTCACATATATTAAATATCCAGTACACATATATTATATATCTAATGCACATATATTATATATATCTAGTGCACATATATTAAATATCCGGTGCATATATATTATAAACATCGAGTGCAAATATATAATAATTCCAGTGCTCATATAATAAATATCCAGAGCTCATACATTATAGATCCACTGCACATATATTAAATATCCACTACACATATATTACATATCTAGTGCACATATATTAAATATCCAGTGCACATGTATTAAATATCCATTGCACATATATTACATATATCCAGTGCACATATATTATATATATCCAGTGCACATATATTAAATATCCAGTGCACATATATTATATTTCCAGTGTACATATATTAAATATCCAGTGCAGAAATATTATATTTCCAGTGCACAAATATTATATATATCCAGTGCACATACATTAAATATCCAGTGCAGATATATTATTTATCCAGTGCATATATATTATATATATTCAGTGCACATATATTAAATATCCAGTGCAGATATATTAATTATCCAGTGCACACATATTATATATATCCAGTGCACATATATTATATATATCCAGTGCACATATATTAAATATCCAGTGCACATATATTAAATATCCAGTGCACATGTATTAAATATCCATTGCACATATATTACATATATCCAGTGCACATGTATTATATATATCCAGTGCACATATATTAAATATCCAGTGCACATATATTAAATATCCAGTGCACATATATTATATATATCCAGTGCACATAAATTAAATATCCAGTGCACATATATTATATATATACAGTGCACATATATTAAATATCCAGTGCAAATATATTATATTTTCAGTGCACATGCATTAAATATCCAGTGCAGATTTATTATTTATCCAGTGCACATATATTATATATATCCAGTAGACATATATTAAATATCCAGTGCAGTTATATTAATTATCCAGTGCACACATAATATATATATCCAGTGCACATATATTATATATATCCAGTGCAAATATATTAAATATCCAGTGCACATATATTAAATATCCACTGCACATATATTATATATATCCAGTGCAAATATATTGAATATCCAGTGCACATATATTAAATATCCAGTGCACACATATTGTATATATTCAGTGCACATAAAATAAATATCCAGTGCACATATGTTGTATATCCAGCGCACATACATTATTTATCCAGTGCACATATATTATATATATCCAGTGCACATATATTAAATATCCAGTGCACATAAATTAAATATCCAGTGCACATATATTATATATCCAGTGCACATATATTATATATATCCAGTGCACATATAACATATTTCCAGTGCACATATATTAAATATCCAGTGTAGATATATTATGTATCCAGTGTACATATATTATATATATCCAGTGTACATATATCAAATATCCAGTGCACATTTATTAATATCTCGTGCACATATATTATACATATCCAGTGCACATATATTAAATTTCCAGTACACATATATTACATATCTAATGCACATATATTATATGTATCTAGTGCACATATATTAAATATCCGGTGCACATATATTATAAACATCTAGTGCACATATATTATATATCCAGTGCGCATATATTAAATATCCAGAGCACATATATTATAGATCCAGTGCACATATATTAAATGTCCACTACACATATATTACATATCTAGTGCACATATATTAAATATCCAGTGCACATATATTATATATATCCAGTGCACATATATTAAATATCCAGTGCACATATATTATATATATCCATTGCACATATATTAAATATCCAGTGCACATATTTTATATATCCAGTGCACATACATTATATATATACAGTGCACATTTATTAAATATCTAGTGCACATATATTATATATATCCAGTTCACATATATTACATATCCAGTACACATATATTATATATCTAATGCACATATATTATATATATCTAGTGCACATATATTAAATATCCGGTGCACATATATTAAAAACATCCAGTGCACATATATAATATATCCAGTGCTCATATATTAAATATCCAGAGCTCATATATTATAGATCCTCTGCACATATATTAAATATCCACTACACATATATTACATATCTAGTGCACATATATTAAATATCCAGTGCACATATATTATATATATCCAGCGCACATATATTAAATAACCAGTGAACATATATTATATATATCCAGTGCACATATATTAAATATCCAGTGCACATATATTATATTTTTAGTGTACATATATTAAATATCCAGTGCAGAAATATTATATTTCCAGTGCACAAATATTATATATATCCAGTGCACATATATTAAATATCCAGTGCACATATATTAAATATCCAGTGCACATATATTATATATATCCAGTGCACATAAATTAAATATCCAGTGCACATATATTAAATATCCAGTGCACATATATTATATATATACAGTAAACATATATTAAATATCCAGTGCAAATATACTATATTTCCAGTGCACATACATTAAATATCCAGTGCAGATATATTATTTATACAGTGCATATATATTATATATATTCAGTGCACATATATTAAAAATCCAGTGCAGATATATTAATTATCCAGTGCACACATATTATATATATCCAGAGCACATATATTATATATATCCAGTGCACATATATTAAATATCCAGTGCACATATATTAAATATCCAGTGCACATGTATTAAATATCCATTGCACATATATTACATATATCCAGTGCACATATATTATATATATCCAGTGCACATATATTAATTATCCAGTGCACACATATTATATATTTCCAGTGCACATATATTATATATCCAGTGCACATATATTATATTTCCAGTGCACATATATTAAATATCCAGTGTAGATATATTAAATATCCAGTGTACATATATTATATATAATCAGTGCACATATATTAAATATATCCAGTGCACATATATTAAATATCCAGTGCACATAAATTAAATATCCAGTGCACATATATTATATATCCAGTGCACATATATTATATATATCCAGTGCACATATAACATATTTCCAGTGCACATATATTAAATATCCAGTGTAGATATATTATGTATCCAGTGTACATATATTATACATATCCAGTGTACATATATCAAATATCCAGTGCACATTTATTAAATATCTCGTGCACATATATTATACATATCCAGTGCACATATATTAAATTTCCAGTACACATATATTACATATCTAATGCACATATATTATATGTATCTAGTGCACATATATTAAATATCCGGTGCACATATATTATAAACATCTAGTGCACATATATTATATATCCAGTGCGCATATATTAAATATCCAGAGCACATATATTATAGATCCAGTGCACATATATTAAATGTCCACTACACATATATTACATATCTAGTGCACATATATTAAATATCCAGTGCACATATATTATATATATCCAGTGCACATATATTAAATATCCAGTGCACATATATTATATATATCCATTGCACATATATTAAATATCCAGTGCACATATTTTATATATCCAGTGCACATACATTATATATATACAGTGCACATTTATTAAATATCTAGTGCACATATATTATATATATCCAGTTCACATATATTACATATCCAGTACACATATATTATATATCTAATGCACATATATTATATATATCTAGTGCACATATATTAAATATCCGGTGCACATATATTAAAAACATCCAGTGCACATATATAATATATCCAGTGCTCATATATTAAATATCCAGAGCTCATATATTATAGATCCTCTGCACATATATTAAATATCCACTACACATATATTACATATCTAGTGCACATATATTAAATATCCAGTGCACATATATTATATATATCCAGCGCACATATATTAAATAACCAGTGAACATATATTATATATATCCAGTGCACATATATTAAATATCCAGTGCACATATATTATATTTTTAGTGTACATATATTAAATATCCAGTGCAGAAATATTATATTTCCAGTGCACAAATATTATATATATCCAGTGCACATATATTAAATATCCAGTGCACATATATTAAATATCCAGTGCACATATATTATATATATCCAGTGCACATAAATTAAATATCCAGTGCACATATATTAAATATCCAGTGCACATATATTATATATATACAGTAAACATATATTAAATATCCAGTGCAAATATACTATATTTCCAGTGCACATACATTAAATATCCAGTGCAGATATATTATTTATACAGTGCATATATATTATATATATTCAGTGCACATATATTAAATATCCAGTGCAGATATATTAATTATCCAGTGCACACATATTATATATATCCAGAGCACATATATTATATATATCCAGTGCACATATATTAAATATCCAGTGCACATATATTAAATATCCAGTGCACATGTATTAAATATCCATTGCACATATATTACATATATCCAGTGCACATATATTATATATATCCAGTGCACATATATTAATTATCCAGTGCACACATATTATATATATCCAGTGCACATATATTATATATCCAGTGCACATATATTATATTTCCAGTGCACATATATTAAATATCCAGTGTAGATATATTAAATATCCAGTGTACATATATTATATATAATCAGTGCACATATATTAAATATATCCAGTGCACATATATTAAATATCCAGTGCACATATATTATATATACAGTGCACATATATTAAATATCCAGTGCAAATATATTATATTTTCAGTGCACATATATTAAATATCCAGTGCAGATTTATTAATTATCCAGTGCACATATATTATATATATCCAGTAGTCATATATTAAATATCCAGTGCAGTTATATTAATTATCCCGTGTACACATATTATATATATCCAGTGCACATATATTATATATATCCAGTGCAAATATATTAAATATCCAGTGCACATATATTAAATATCCACTGCACATATATTATATATAGCCAGTGCAAATATATTGAATATCCAGTGCACATATATTAAATATCCAGTGCACACATATTATATATATCCAGTGCACATATTTTAAATATCCAGTGCACATATATTAATTATTCAGTGCACACATATTCTATATATCCAGTGCACATATATTAAATATCCATTGCACATATATTATATTTCCAGAGCACATATATTAAATATCCAGTGCAGATATATTAAATATCCAGTGTACATATATTATATATATCCAGTGCACATATATTAAATATATCCAATGCACATATATTAAATATTCAGTGCACATATATTATATATATACAGTGCACATATATTAAATATCCAGTGCAAATATATTATATTTTCAGTGCACATACATTAAATATCCAGTGCAGATATATTATTTATCAAGTGCACATATATTAAATATATCCAGTGCACATATATTAAATATCCAGTGCACATATATTAAATATCCAGTGCACATACATTATATATATCCAGTGCACATATATTGTATATATTCAGTGCACATAAAATAAATATCCAGTGCACATATATTGTATATCCAGTGCACATACATTATTTATCCAGTGCACATATATTATATATATCCAGTGCACATATATTAAATATCCAGTGCACATAAATTAAATATCCAGTGCACATATATTATTTATATCCAGTGCACATATAACATATTTCCAGTGCACATATATTAAATATCCAGTGTAGATATATTATGTATCCAGTGCACATATATTATATATCCAGAGCACATATATTCTATATATCCAGTGTACATATATTAAATATCCAGTGCACATTTATTAAATATCTAGTGCACATATATTATATATATCCAGTTCACATATATTAAATATCCAGTACACATATATTATATATCTAATGCACATATATTATATATATCTAGTGCACATATATTAAATATCCGGTGCACATATATTATAAACATCCAGTGCACATATATAATATATCCAGTGCTCATATATTAAATATCCAGAGCTCATATATTATAGATCCACTGCACATATATTAAATATCCACTACACATATATTACATATCTAGTGCACATATATTAAATATCCAGTGCACATATATTATATATATCCAGTGCACATATATTAAATATCCAGTGAACATATATTATATATATCCAGTGCACATATATTAAATATCCAGTGCACATATATTATATTTCCAGTGTACATATATTAAATATCCAGTGCAGAAATATTATATTTCCAGTGCACACATATTATATATATCCAGTGCACATATATTAAATATCCAGTGCACATATATTATATATATCCAGTGCACATAAATTAAATATCCAGTGCACATATATTAAATATCCAGTGCACATATATTATATATATACAGTGCACATATATTAAATATCCAGTGCAAATATACTATATTTCCAGTGCACATACATTAAATATCCAGTGCAGATATATTATTTATCCAGTGCATATATATTTTATATATTCAGTGCACATATATTAAATATCCAGTGCAGATATATTAATTATCCAGTGCACACATATTATATATATCCAGTGCACATATATTATATATATCCAGTGCACATATTTTAAATATCCAGTGCACATATATTAAATATCCAGTGCACATGTATTAAATATCCATTGCACATATATTACATATATCCAGTGCACATATATTATATATATACAGTGCACATATATTAATTATCCAGTGCACATATATTAATTATCCAGTGCACACATATTATATATATCCAGTGCACATATATTATATATCCAGTGCACATATATTATATTTCCAGTGCACATACATTAAATATCCAGTGCAGATATATTATGTATCAAGTGCACATATATTATATATATCCAGTGCAAATATATTGAATATTCAGTGCACATATATTAAATATCCAGTGCACACATATTATATATATCCAGTGCACATATTTTAAATATCCAGTGCACATATATTTATTATCCAGTGCACACATATTCTATATATCCAGTGCACATATATTAAATATCCATTACACATATATTATATTTCCAGTGCACATATATTAAATATCCAGTGCAGATATATTAAATATCCAGTGTACATATATTATATTTATCCACTGCACATATATTAAATATATCCAGTGCACATATATTAAATATTCAGTGCACATATATTATATATATATACAGTGCACATATATTAAATATCCAGTGCAAATATATTATATTTTCAGTGCACATACATTAAATATCCAGTGCAGATATATTATTCATCAAGTGCACATATATTAAATATATCCAGTGCACATATATTAAATATCCACTGCACATATGTTAAATATCCAGTGCACATTTATTATATATATCCAGTGCACATATATTAAATATCCAGTGCACATACATTATATATATCCAGTGCACATATATTGTATATATTCAGTGCACATAAAATAAATATCCAGTGCAAATATACTGTATATCCAGTGCACATACATTATTTATCCAGTGCACATATATTATATATATCCAGTGCACATATATTAAATATCCAGTGCACATATATTATATATATCCAGTGCACATATATTAAATATCCAGTGCACATATAACATATATCCAGTGCACATATATTAAATATCCAGTGCACATATAACATATTTCCAGTGCACATATATTAAATATCCAGTGTAGATATATTATGTATCCAGTGTACATATATTATATATCCAGAGCACATATATTCTATATATCCAGTGTACATATATTAAATATCCAGTGCACATTTATTAAATATCTCGTGCACATATATTATATATATATCCAGTGCACATATATTAAATTTCCAGTACACATATATTACATATCTAATGCACATATATTATATGTATCTAGTGCACATCTATTAAATATCCGGTGCACATATATTATAAACATCTAGTGCACATATATTATATATCCAGTGCGCATATATTAAATATCCAGAGCACATATATTATAGATCCAGTGCACATATATTAAATGTCCACTACACATATATTACATATCTAGTGCACATATATTAAATATCCAGTGCACATATATTATATATATCCAGTGCACATATATTAAATATCCAGTGCACATATATTATATATATCCATTGCACATATATTAAATATCCAGTGCACATATATTATATATCCAGTGCACATACATTATATATATACAGTGCACATTTATTAAATATCTAGTGCACATATATTATATATATCCAGTTCACATATATTAAATATCCAGTACACATATATTATATATCTAATGCACATATATTATATATATATATCTAGTGCACATATATTAAATATCCGGTGCACATATATTATAAACATCCAGTGCAAATATATAATAATTCCAGTGCTCATATATTAAATATCCAGAGCTCATACATTATAGATCCACTGCACATATATTAAATATCCACTACACATATATTACATATCTAGTGCACATATATTAAATATCCAGTGCACATATATTATATATATCCAGTGCACATATATTAAATATCCAGTGAACATATATTATATATATCCAGTGCACATATATTAAATATCCAGTGCACATATATTATATTTCCAGTGTACATGTATTAAATATCCAGTGCAGAAATATTATATTTCCAGTGCACAAATATTATATATATCCAGTGCACATATATTAAATATCCAGTGCACATATATTAAATATCCAGTGCACATATATTATATATATCCAGTGCACATAAATTAAATATCCAGTGCACATATATTATATATATCCAGTGCACATATATTAAATATCCAGTGCACATATATTATATTTCCAGTGTACATGTATTAAATATCCAGTGCAGAAATATTATATTTCCAGTGCACAAATATTATATATATCCAGTGCACATATATTAAATATCCAGTGCAAATATATTATATTTTCAGTGCACATACATTAAATATCCAGTGCAGATTTATTATTTATCCAGTGCACATATATTATATATATCCAGTAGACATATATTAAATTTCCAGTGCAGTTATATTAATTGTCCAGTGCACACATATTATATATATATCCAGTGCACATATATTATATATATCCAGTGCAAATATATTGAATATCCAGTGCACATATATTAAATATCCACTGCACATATATTATATATATCCAGTGCAAATATATTGAATATCCAGTGCACATATATTAAAGATCCAGTGCGCACATATTATATATATCCAGTGCACATATTTTAAATATCCAGTGCACATATATTAATTATCCAGTGCACACATATTCTATATATCCAGTGCACATATATTAAATATCCATTGCACATATATTATATTTCCAGTGCACATATAATAAATATCCAGTGCAAATATATTAAATATACAGTGTACATATATTATATATATCCAGTGCACATAAATTAAATATCCAGTGCACATATATTAAATATCCAGTGCACATATATTATATATATACAGTGCACATATATTAAATATCCAGTGCAAATATACTATATTTCCAGTGCACATACATTAAATATCCAGTGCAGATATATTATTTATCCAGTGCACATATATTATATATATTCAGTGCACATATATTAACTATCCAGTGCAGATATATTAATTATCCAGTGCACACATATTATATATATCCAGTGCACATATATTATATATATCCAGTGCACATATATTAAATATCCAGTGCACATATATAAAATATCCAGTGCACATGTATTAAATATCCATTGCACATATATTACATATATCCAGTGCATATATATTATATATATCCAGTGCACATATATTAATTATCCAGTGCACACATATTATATATATCCAGTGCACATATATTAAATATATCCAGTGCACATATATTAAATATCCAGTGCACATATATTATATATACAGTGCATATATATTAAATATCCAGTGCAAATATATTATATTTTCAGTGGACATACATTAAATATCCAGTGCAGATTTATTATTTATCCAGTGCACATATATTATATATATCCAGTAGACATATATTAAATTTCCAGTGCAGTTATATTAATTGTCCAGTGCACACATATTATATATATATCCAGTGCACATATATTATATATATCCAGTGGAAATATATTGAATATCCAGTGCACATATATTAAATATTCACTGCACATATATTATATATATCCAGTGCAAATATATTGAATATCCAGTGCACATATATTAAATATCCAGTGCGCACATATTATATATATCCAGTGCACATATTTTAAATATCCAGTGCACATATATTAAATATCCATTGCACATATATTATATTTCCAGTGCACATATATTAAATATCCAGTGCAAATAGATTAAATATACAGTGTACATATATTATATATATCCAGTGCACATATATTAAATATATCCAGTGCACATATATTAAATATTCAGTGCACATATATTATATATATACAGTGCACATATATTAAATATCCAGTGCAAATATAATATATTTTCAGTGCACATAAATTACATATCCAGTGCAGGTATATTATTTATCAAGTGCACATATATTAAATATATTCAGTACACATATATTAAATATCCAGTGCACATTTATTATATATATCCAGTGCACATATATTAAATATCCAGTGCACATACATTATATATATCCAGTGCACATATATTGTATATATTCAGTGCACATAAAATAAATATCCAGTGCACATATATTGTATATCCAGTGCACATATATTAAAAATCCAGTGCAGATATATTATGTATCCAGTGAGTGCACATATATTAAATATCCAGTGCACATATATTATATATCCAGTGCACATATATTAAATATCCACTGCACATATATTATATATATCCAGTGCAAATATATTGAATATCCAGTGCACATATATTAAATATCCAGTGCACACATATTATATATATCCAGTGCACATATTTTAAATATCCAGTGCACATATATTAATTATCCAGTGCACACATATTATATATATCCAGTGCACATATATTAAATATCCAGTGCACATATATTGTATATCCAGTGCACATATATTAAAAATCCAGTGCAGATATATTATGTATCCAGTGCACATATATTATATATATATATATATCCAGTGCACATATATTAAATATCCAGTGCACATATATTATATATCCAGTGCACATTTATTAAATATCCACTGCACATATATTATATATATCCAGTGCAAATATATTGAATATCCAGTGCACATATATTAAATATCCAGTGCACACATATTATATATATCCAGTGCACATATTTTAAATATCCAGTGCACATATATTAATTATCCAGTGCACACATATTCTATATATCCAGTGCACATATATTAAATATCCAGTGCACATATATTAAATATAAAGGGGAACATATATTATATATCCAGTGCACATATATTAAATATCCACTGCACATATATTATATATATCCAGTGCAAATATATTGAATATCCAGTGCACATATATTATATATATCCAGTGCACACATATTCTATATATCCAGTGCACATATATTAAATATCCAGTGCACATATATTAAATATCCAGTGCACATATATTATATATCCAGTGCACATATATTAAATATCCACTGCACATATATTATATATATCCAGTGCAAATATATTGAATATCCAGTGCACACATATTATATATATCCAGTGCACATATTTTAAATATCCAGTGCACATATATTAATTATCCAGTGCACACATATTCTATATATCCAGTGCACATATATTAAATATCCAGTGCACATATATTATATTTCCAGTGCACATATATTAAATATCCAGTGCAGATATATTAAATATCCAGTGTACATATATCATATATATCCAGTGCACATATAATATATATATGTACAGTGCACATATATTAAATATCCAGTGCAAATATATTATATTTTCAGTGCACATACATTAAATATCCAGTGCAGATATATTATTCATCAAGTGCACATATATTAAATATATCCAGTGCACATATATTAAATATCCACTGCACATATGTTAAATATCCAGTGCACATTTATTATATATATCCAGTGCACATATATTAAATATCCAGTGCACATACATTATATATATCCAGTGCACATATATTGTATATATTCAGTGCACATAAAATAAATATCCAGTGCACATATACTGTATATCCAGTGCACATACATTATTTATCCAGTGCACATATATTATATATATTCAGTGCACATATATTAAATATCCAGTGCACATATATTATATATTTATCCAGTGCACATATATTAAATATCCAGTGCACATATAACATATATCCAGTGCACATATATTAAATATCCAGTGCACATAAACCATATTTCCAGTGCACATATATTAAATATCCAGTGTAGATATATTATGTATCCAGTGCACATATATTATATATCCAGAGCACATATATTCTATATATCCAGTGTACATATATTAAATATCCAGTGCACATTTATTAAATATCTCGTGCACATATATTATATATATATCCAGTGCACATATATTAAATTTCCAGTACACATATATTACATATCTAATGCACATATATTATATGTATCTAGTGCACATATATTAAATATCCGGTGCACATATATTATAAACATCTAGTGCACATATATTATATATCCAGTGCGCATATATTAAATATCCAGAGCACATATATTATAGATCCAGTGCACATATATTAAATGTCCACTACACATATATTACATATCTAGTGCACATATATTAAATATCCAGTGCACATATATTATATATATCCAGTGCACATATATTAAATATCCAGTGCACATATATTATATATATCCATTGCACATATATTAAATATCCAGTGCACATATATTATATATCCAGTGCACATACATTATATATATACAGTGCACATTTATTAAATATCTAGTGCACATATATTATATATATCCATTTCACATATATTAAATATCCAGTACACATATATTATATATCTAATGCACATATATTATATATATCTAGTGCACATATATTAAATATCCGGTGCACATATATTATAAACATCCAGTGCAAATATATAATAATTCCAGTGCTCATATATTAAATATCAAGAGCTCATACATTATAGATCCACTGCACATATATTAAATATCCACTACACATATATTACATATCTAGTGCACATATATTAAATATCCAGTGCACATATATTATATATATCCAGTGCACATATATTAAATATCCAGTGAACATATATTATATATATCCAGTGCACATATATTAAATATCCAGTGCACATATATTATATTTCCAGTGTGCATATATTAAATATCCAGTGCAGAAATATTATATTTCCAGTGCACAAATATTATATATATCCAGTGCACATATATTAAATATCCAGTGCACATATATTAAATATCCAGTGCACATATATTATATATATCCAGTGCACATAAATTAAATATCCAGTGCACATATTTTAAATATCCAGTGCACATACATTATATATATACAGTGCACATATATTAAATATCCAGTGCAAATATACTATATTTCCAGTGCACATACATTAAATATCCAGTGCAG
The DNA here is from genome assembly GCF_031893055.1 of Leptodactylus fuscus. NCBI lineage: Eukaryota > Metazoa > Chordata > Amphibia > Anura > Leptodactylidae > Leptodactylus > Leptodactylus fuscus. The sequence continues at coordinate 128,556 of NW_027440247.1, read as the reverse complement.
ATATATTATTTATCCAGTGCACATATATTATATATATTCAGTGCACATATATTAAATATATCCAGTGCAAATATATATTAAATATCCAATGCACATATATTATATATATACAGTGCATATATATTAAATATACAGTGCAAATATATTATATTTTCAGTGCACATACATTAAATATCCAGTGCAGATTTATTATTTATCCAGTGCACATATATTATATATATCCAGTAGACATATATTAAATTTCCAGTGCAGTTATATTAATTGTCCAGTGCACACATATTATATATATATCCAGTGCACATATATTATATATATCCAGTGCAAAAATATTGAATATCCAGTGCACATATATTAAATATCCACTGCACATATATTATATATATCCAGTGCAAATATATTGAATATCCAGTGCACATATATTAAAGATCCAGTGCGCACATATTATATATATCCAGTGCACATATTTTAAATATCCAGTGCACATATATTAATTATCCAGTGCACACATATTCTATATATCCAGTGCACATATATTAAATATCCATTGCACATATATTATATTTCCAGTGCACATATATTAAATATCCAGTGCAAATATATTAAATATACAGTGTACATATATTATATATATCCAGTGCACATATATTAAATATCCAGTGCACATACATTATATATATCCAGTGCACATATATTGTATATATTCAGTGCACATAAAATAAATATCCAGTGCACATATACTGTATATCCAGTGCACATACATTATTTATCCAGTGCACATATATTATATATATCCAGTGCACATATATTAAATATCCAGTGCACATATATTATATATATCCAGTGCACATATAACATATATCCAGTGCACATATATTAAATATCCAGTGCACATATAACATATTTCCAGTGCACATATATTAAATATCCAGTGTAGATATATTATGTATCCAGTGCACATATATTATATATCCAGAGCACATATATTCTATTTATCCAGTGTACATATATTAAATATCCAGTACACATATATTACATATCTAATGCACATATATTATATGTATCTAGTGCACATATATTAAATATCCGGTGCACATATATTATAAACATCTAGTGCACATATATTATATATCCAGTGCGCATATATTAAATATCCAGAGCACATATATTATAGATCCAGTGCACATATATTAAATGTCCACTACACATATATTACATATCTAGTGCACATATATTAAATATCCAGTGCACATATATTAAATATATTCAGTGCACATATATTAAATATTCAGTGCACATATATTATATATATACAGTGCACATATATTAAATATCCAGTGCAAATATATTATATTTTCAGTGCACATACATTAAATATCCAGTGCAGATATATTATTTATCCAGTGAACATTTATTATATATATCCAGTGCACATATATTAAATATCCAGTGCACATACATTATATATATCCAGTGCACATATATTAAATATCCAGTGCACATACATTATATATATCCAGTGCACATATATTGTATATATTCAGTGCACATAAAATAAATATCCAGTGCACATATATTGTATATCCAGTGCACATACATTATTTATCCAGTGCACATATATTATATATATCCAGTGCACATATATTAAATATCCAGTGCACATAAATTAAATATCCAGTGCACATATATTATATATATCCAGTGCACATATAACATATTTCCAGTGCACATATATTAAATATCCATTGTAGATATATTATGTATCCAGTGCACATATATTATATATCCAGAGCGCATATATTCTATATATCCAGTGTACATATATTAAATATCCAGTGCACATTTATTAAATATCTCGTGCACATATATTATATATATCCAGTGCACATATATTAAATTTCCAGTAAACATATATTACATATCTAATGCACATATATTATATGTATCTAGTGCACATATATAAATATCCGGTGCACATATATTATAAACATCTAGTGCACATATATTATATATCCAGTGCACATATATTAAATATCCAGAGCACATATATTATAGATCCAGTGCACATATATTAAATGTGTACTACACATATATTACATATCTAGTGCACATATATTAAATATCCAGTGCACATATATTATATATATCCAGTGCACATATATTAAATATCCAGTGCACATATATTATATATATCCATTGCACATATATTAAATATCCAGTGCACATATATTATATATCCAGTGCACATACATTATATATATACAGTGCACATTTATTAAATATCTAGTGCACATATATTATATATATCCAGTTCACATATATTATATATCCTGTACACATATATTATATATCTAATGCACATATATTATATATATCTAGTGCACATATATTAAATATCCGGTGCACATATATTATAAACATCCAGTGCACATATATAATATATCCAGTGCTCATATATTAAATATCCAGAGCTCATATATTATAGATCCACTGCACATATATTAAATATCCACTACACATATATTACATATCTAGTGCACATATATTAAATATCCAGTGCACATATATTATATATATCCAGTGCACATATATTAAATATCCAGTGAACATATATTATATATATCCAGTGCACATATATTAAATATCCAGTGCACATATATTATATTTCCAGTAAACATATATTAAATATCCAGTGCAGAAATATTATATTTCCAGTGCACAAATATTATATATATCCAGTGCACATATATTAAATATCCAGTGCACATATATTAAATATCCAGTGCACATATATTATATATATCCAGTGCACATAAATTAAATATCCAGTGCACATATATTAAATATATTATATATATACAGTGCACATATATTAAATATCCAGTGCAAATATACTATATTTCCAGTGCACATACATTAAATATCCAGTGCAGATATATTATTTATCCAGTGCATAAATATTATATATATTCAGTGCACATATATTAAATATCCAGTGCAGATATATTAATTATCCAGTGCACACATATTATATATATCCAGTGCACATATATTATATATATCCAGTGCACATATATTAAATATCCAGTGCACATATATTAAATATCCAGTGCACATTTATTAAATATCCATTACACATATATTACATATATCCAGTGCACATATATTATATATATCCAGTGCACATATATTAATTATCCAGTGCACACATATTATATATATCCAGTGCACATATATTATATATCCAGTGCACATATATTATATTTCCAGTGCACATACATTAAATATCCAGTGCAGATATATTATTTATCAAGTGCACATATATTATATATATCCAGTGCAAATATATTGAATATTCAGTGCACATATATTAAATATCCAGTGCACACATATTATATATATCCAGTGCACATATTTTAAATATCCAGTGCACATATATTAATTATCCAGTGCACACATATTCTATATATCCAGTGCACATATATTAAATATCCATTACACATATATTATATTTCCAGTGCACATATATTATATTTCCAGTGCACATACATTAAATATCCAGTGCAGATATATTATTTATCAAGTGCACATATATTATATATATCCAGTGCAAATATATTGAATATTAAGTGCACATATATTAAATATCCAGTGCACACATATTATATATATCCAGTGCACATATTTTAAATATCCAGTGCACATATATTAATTATCCAGTGCACACATATTCTATATATCCAGTGCACATATATTAAATATCCATTACACATATATTATATTTCCAGTGCACATATATTAAATATCCAGTGCAGATATATTAAATATCCAGTGTACATATATTATATATATCCAGTGCACATATATTAAATATATCCAGTGCACATATATTAAATATTCAGTGCACATATATTATATATATATACAGTGCACATATATTAAATATCCAGTGCAAATATATTATATTTTCAGTGCACATACATTAAATATCCAGTGCAGATATATTATTCATCAAGTGCACATATATTAAATATATCCAGTGCACATATATTAAATATCCACTGCACATATGTTAAATATCCAGTGCACATTTATTATATATATCCAGTGCACATATATTAAATATCCAGTGCACATACATTATATATATCCAGTGCACATATATTGTATATATTCAGTGCACATAAAATAAATATCCAGTGCACATATACTGTATATCCAGTGCAAATACATTATTTATCCAGTGCACATATATTATATATATCCAGTGCACATATATTAAATATCCAGTGCACATATATTATATATATCCAGTGCACATATATTAAATATCCAGTGCACATATAACATATATCCAGTGCACATATATTAAATTTCCAGTGCACATATAACATATTTCCAGTGCACATATATTAAATATCCAGTGTAGATATATTATGTATCCAGTGCACATATATTATATATCCAGAGCACATATATTCTATATATCCAGTGTACATATATTAAATATCCAGTGCACATTTATTAAATATCTCGTGCACATATATTATATATATATCCAGTTGACATATATTAAATTTCCAGTACACATATATTACATATCTAATGCACATATATTATATGTATCTAGTGCACATATATTAAATATCCGGTGCACATATATTATAAACATCTAGTGCACATATATTATATATCCAGTGCGCATATATTAAATATCCAGAGCACATATATTATAGATCCAGTGCACATATATTAAATGTCCACTACACATATATTACATATCTAGTGCACATATATTAAATATCCAGTGCACATATATTATATATATCCAGTGCACATATATTAAATATCCAGTGCACATATATTATATATATCCATTGCACATATATTAAATATCCAGTGCACATATATTATATATCCAGTGCACATACATTATATATATACAGTGCACATTTATTAAATATCTAGTGCACATATATTATGTATATCCAGTTCACATATATTAAATATCCAGAACACATATATTATATATCTAACGCACATATATTATATATATCTAGTGCACATATATTAAATATCCGGTGCACATATATTATAAACATCCAGTGCAAATATATAATAATTCCAGTGCTCATATATTAAATATCCAGAGCTCATACATTATAGATCCACTGCACATATATTAAATATCCACTACACATATATTACATATCTAGTGCACATATATTAAATATCCAGTGCACATATATTATATATATCCAGTGCACATATATTAAATATCCAGTGAACATATATTATATATATCCAGTGCACATATATTAAATATCCAGTGCACATATATTATATTTCCAGTGTACATATACTAAATATCCAGTGCACATATATTATATATATACAGTGCACATATATTAAATATCCAGTGCAAATATACTATATTTCCAGTGCACAGACATTAAATATCCAGTGAAGATATATTATATATCCAGTGCACATATATTATATATATTCAGTGCACATATATTAAATATCCAGTGCAGATATATTAATTATCCAGTGCACACATATTATATATATCCAGTGTACATATATTATATATATCCAGTGCACATATATTAAATATCCAGTGCACATATATTAAATATCCAGTGCACATGTATTAAATATCCATTGCACATATATTACATATATCCAGTGCACATATATTATATATATCCAGTGCACATATATTAATTATCCAGTGCACACATATTATATATATCCAGTGCACATATATTAATTATCTAGTGCACACATATTATATATATCCAGTGCATATATATTAAATATATCCAGTGCACATATATTAAATATCCAGTGCACATATATTATATATATACAGTGCATATATATTAAATATCCAGTGCAAATATATTATATTTTCAGTGCACATACATTAAATATCCAGTGCAGATTTATTATTTATCCAGTGCACATATATTATATATATCCAGTAGACATATATTAAATATCCAGTGCAGTTATATTAATTATCCAGTGCACACATATTATATATATCCAGTGCACATATATTATATATATCCAGTGCAAATATATTAAATATCCAGTGCACATATATTAAATATCCACTGCACATATATTATTTATATCCAGTGCAAATATATTGAATATCCAGTGCACATATATTAAATATCCAGTGCGCACATATTATATATATCCAGTGCACATATTTTAAATATCCAGTGCACATATATTAATTATCCAGTGCACACATATTCTATATATCCAGTGCACATATATTAAATATCCATTGCACATATATTATATTTCCAGTGCACATATATTAAATATCCAGTGCAAATATATTAAATATACAGTGTACATATATTATATATATCCAGTGCACATATATTAAATATATCCAGTGCACATATATTAAATATCCAGTGCACATATATTATATATATCCAGTGCACATATATTAAATATCCAGTGCACATATATTATATATATCCAGTGCACATATATTAAATATCCAGTGCACATATATTATATTTCCAGTGAACATATATTAAATATCCAGTGCAGAAATATTATATTTCCAGTGCACAAATATTATATATATCCAGTGCACATATATTAAATATCCAGTGCACATATATTAAATATCCAGTGCACATATATTATATATATCCAGTGCACATAAATTAAATATCCAGTGCACATATATTAAATATCCAGTGCACATATATTATATATATACAGTGCACATATATTAAATATCCAGTGCAAATATACTATATTTCCAGTGCACATACATTAAATATCCAGTGCAGATATATTATTTATCCAGTGCACATATATTATATATATTCAGTGCACATATATTAAATATCCAGTGCAGATATATTAATTATCCAGTGCACACATATTATATATATCCAGTGCACATATATTATATATATCCAGTGCACATATATTAAATATCCAGTGCACATATATTAAATATCCAGTGCACATATATTAAATATCCAGTGCACATGTATTAAATATCCATTGCACATATATTAAAAATATCCAGTGCACATATATTATATATATCCAGTGCACATATATTAATTATCCAGTGCACACATATTATATATATCCAGTGCATATATATTAAATATATCCAGTGCACATATATTAAATATCCAGTGCACATATATTATATATATACAGTGCATATATATTAAATATCCAGTGCAAATATATTATATTTTCAGTGCACATACATTAAATATCCAGTGCAGATTTATTATTTATCCAGTGCACATATATTATATATATTTAGTAGACATATATTAAATTTCCAGTGCCGTTATATTAATTGTCCAGTGCACACATATTATATATATCCAGTGCACATATATTATATATATCCAGTGCAAATATATTGAATATCCAGTGCACATATATTAAATATCCACTGCACATATATTATATATATCCAGTGCACATATATTAAATATCCAGTGCACATATATTAATTATCCAGTGCACATATATTAATTATCCAGTGCACACATATTCTATATATCCAGTGCACATATATTAAATATCCATTGCACATATATTATATTTCCAGTGCACATATATTAAATATCCAGTGCAAATATATTAAATATACAGTGTACATATATTATATATATCCAGTGCACATATATTAAATATATCCAGTGCACATATATTAAATATTCAGTGCACATATATTATATATATACAGTGCACATATATTAAATATCCAGTGCAACTATATTATATTTTCAGTGCACATACATTAAATATCCAGTGCAGATATATTATTTATCAAGTGCACATATATTAAATATATCCAGTGCACATATATTAAATATCCAGTGCACATATATTAAATATCCAGTGCACATTTATTATATATATCCAGTGCACATATATTAAATATCCAGTGCACATACATTATATATATCCAGTGCACATATATTGTATATATTCAGTGCACATAAAATAAATATCCAGTGCACATATATTGTATATTCAGTGCACATACATTATTTATCCAGTGCACATATATTATATATATCCAGTGCACATATATTAAATATCCAGTGCACATAAATTAAATATCCAGTGCACATATATTATATATATCCAGTGCACATATAACATATTTCCAGTGCACATATGTTAAATATCCATTGTAGATATATTATGTATCCAGTGCACATATATTATATATCCAGAGCACATATATTCTATATATCCAGTGTACATATATTAAATATCCAGTGCACATTTATTAAATATCTCGTGCACATATATTATATATATCCAGTGCACATATATTAAATTTCCAGTAAACATATATTACATATCTAATGCACATATATTATATGTATCTAGTGCACATATATTAAATATCCGGTGCACATATATTATAAACATCTAGTGCACATATATTATATATCCAGTGCGCATATATTAAATATCCAGAGCACATATATTATAGATCCAGTGCACATATATTAAATGTGTACTACACATATATTACATATCCATTACACATATATTATATTTCCAGTGCACATATATTAAATATCCAGTGCAGATATATTAAATATCCAGTGTACATATATTATATTTATCCACTGCACATATATTAAATATATCCAATGCACATATATTAAATATTCAGTGCACATATATTATATATATATATACAGTGCACATACATTAAATATCCAGTGCAGATATATTATTCATCAAGTGCACATATATTAAATATATCCAGTGCACATATATTAAATATCCACTGCACATATGTTAAATATCCAGTGCACATTTATTATATATATCCAGTGCACATATATTAAATATCCAGTGCACATACATTATATATATCCAGTGCACATATATTGTATATATTCAGTGCACATAAAATAAATATCCAGTGCACATATACTGTATATCCAGTGCACATACATTATTTATCCAGTGCACATATATTATATATATCCAGTGCACATATATTAAATATCCAGTGCACATATATTATATATATCCAGTGAACATATATTAAATATCCAGTGCACATATAACATATATCCAGTGCACATATATTAAATATCCAGTGCACATATAACATATTTCCAGTGCACATATATTAAATATCCAGTGTAGATATATTATGTATCCAGTGCACATATATTATATATCCAGAGCACATATATTCTATATATCCAGTGTACATATATTAAATATCCAGTGCACATTTATTAAATATCTCGTGCACATATATTATATATATATCCAGTGCACATATATTAAATTTCCAGTACACATATATTACATATCTAATGCACATATATTATATGTATCTAGTGCACATATATTAAATATCCGGTGCACATATATTATAAACATCTAGTGCACATATATTATATATCCAGTGCGCATATATTAAATATCCAGAGCACATATATTATAGATCCAGTGCACATATATTAAATGTCCACTACACATATATTACATATCTAGTGCACATATATTAAATATCCAGTGCACATATATTATATATATCCAGTGCACATATATTAAATATCCAGTGCACATATATTATATATATCCATTGCACATATATTAAATATCCAGTGCACATATTTTATATATCCAGTGCACATATATTAAATATCCACTACACATATATTAAATATCCACTACACATATATTACATATCTAGTGCACATATATTAAATATCCAGTGCACATATATTATATATATCCAGTGCACATATATTAAATATCCAGTGAACATATATTATATATATCCAGTGCACATATATTAAATATCCAGTGCACATATATTATATTTCCAGTGTACATATATTAAATATCCAGTGCAGAAATATTATATTTCCAGTGCACAAATATTATATATATATCCAGTGCACATATATTAAATATCCAGTGCACATATATTAAATATCCAGTGCACATATATTATATATATCCAGTGCACATAAATTAAATATCCAGTGCACATATATTAAATATCCAGTGCACATATATTATATATATACAGTGCACATATATTAAATATCCAGTGCAAATATACTATATTTCCAGTGCACATACATTAAATATCCAGTGCAGATATATTATTTATACAGTGCATATATATTATATATATTCAGTGCACATATATTAAATATCCAGTGCAGATATATTAATTATCCAGTGCACACATATTATATATATCCAGTGCACATATATTATATATATCCAGTGCACATATATTAAATATCCAGTGCACATATATTATATATCCAGTACACATATATTATATATCTAATGCACATATATTATATATATCTAGTGCACATATATTAAATATCCGGTGCACATATATTATAAACATCCAGTGCTCATATATTAAATATCCAGAGCTCATGTATTATAGATCCACTGCACATATATTAAATATCCACTACACATATATTACATATCTAGTGCACATATATTAAATATCCAGTGCACACATATTATATATATCCAGTGCACATATATTAAATATCCAGTGAACATATATTGTATATATCCAGTGCACATATATTAAATATCCAGTGCACATATATTATATTTCCAGTGTACATATATTAAATATCCAGTGCAGAAATATTATATTTCCAGTGCACAAATATTATATATATCCAGTGCACATATATTAAATATCCAGTGCACATATATTAAATATCCAGTGCAAATATATAATAATTCCAGTGCTCATATAATACATATCCAGAGCTCATACATTATAGATCCACTGCACATATATTAAATATCCACTACACATATATTATATTTCCAGTGTACATATATTAAATATCCAGTGCAGAAATATTATATTTCCAGTGCACAAATATTATATATATCCAGTGCACATACATTAAATATCCAGTGCAGATATATTAATTATCCAGTGCACACATATTATACATATCCAGTGCACATATATTATATATATCCAGTGCACATATATTAAATATCCAGTGCACATATATTAAATATCCAGTGCACATGTATTAAATATCCATTGCACATATATTACATATATCCAGTGCACATATATTATATATATCCAGTGCACATATATTAATTATCCAGTGCACACATATTATATATATCCAGTGCACATATACTACATATCCAGTGCACATATATTATATTTCCAGTGCACATACATTAAATATCCAGTGCAGATTTATTATTTATCCAGTGCACATATATTATATATATCCAGTAGACATATATTAAATATCCAGTGCAGTTATATTAATTATCCAGTGCACACATATTATATATATCCAGTGCACATATATTATATACATCCAGTGCAAATATATTAAATATCCAGTGCACATATATTAAATATCCACTGCACATATATTATATATATCCAGTGCAAATATATTGAATATCCAGTGCACATATATTAAATATCCAGTGCACACATATAATATATATCCAGTGCACATATTTTAAATATCCAGTGCACATATATTAATTATCCAGTGCACACATATTCTATATATCCAGTGCACATATATTAAATATCCAGTGCAGATATATTAAATATCCAGTGTACATATATTATATATATCCAGTGCACATATATTAAATATATCCAGTGCACATATATTAAATATTCAGTGCACATATATTATATATATACAGTGCACATATATTAAATATCCAGTGCAAATAAATTATATTTTCAGTGCACATACATTAAATATCCAGTGCAGATATATTATTTATCAAGTGCACATATATTAAATATATCCAGTGCACATATATTAAATATCCTGCGCATATATATTAAATATCCAGTGCACATTTATTATATATATCCAGTGCACATATATTAAATATCCAGTGCACATACATTATATATATCCAGTGCACATATATTGTATATATTCATTGCACATAAAATAAATATCCAGTGCACATATATTGTATATCCAGTGCACATACATTATTTATCCAGTGCACATATATTATATATATCCAGTGCACATATATTAAATATCCAGTGCACATAAATTAAATATCCAGTGCACATATATTATATATATCCAGTGCACATATAACATATTTCCAGTGCACATATATTAAATATCCAGTGTAGATATATTATGCATCCAGTGCACATATATTATATATCCAGAGCACATATATTCTATATATCCAGTGTACATATATTAAATATCCAGTGCACATTTATTAAATATCTCGTGCACATATATTATATATATCCAGTGCACATATATTAAATTTCCAGTACACATATATTACATATCTAATGCACATATATTATATGTATCTAGTGCACATATATTAAATATCCGGTGCACATATATTATAAACATCTAGTGCACATATATTATATATCCAGTGCGCATATATTAAATATCCAGAGCACATATATTATTTATCCAGTGCACATATATTAAATGTCCACTACACATATATTACATATCTAGTGCACATATATTAAATATCCAGTGCACATATATTATATATATCCAGTGCACATATATTAAATATCCAGTGCACATATATTATATATATCCATTGCACATATATTAAATATCCAGTGCACATATTTTATATATCCAGTGCACATACATTATATATATATACAGTGCACATTTATTAAATATCTAGTGCACATATATTATATGTATCCAGTTCACATATATTAAATATCCAGTACACATATATTATATATCTAATGCACATATATTATATATATCTAGTGCACATATATTAAATATCCGGTGCACATATATTATAAACATCCAGTGCACATATATAATATATCCAGTGCTCATATATTAAATATCCAGAGCTCATGTATTATAGATCCACTGCACATATATTAAATATCCACTACACATATATTACATATCTAGTGCACATATATTAAATATCCAGTGCACACATATTATATATATCCAGTGCACATATATTAAATATCCAGTGAACATATATTGTATATATCCAGTGCACATATATTAAATATCCAGTGCACATATATTATATTTCCAGTGTACATATATTAAATATCCAGTGCAGAAATATTATATTTCCAGTGCACAAGTATTATATATATCCAGTGCACATATATTAAATATCCAGTGCACATATATTAAATATCCAGTGCACATATATTATATATATCCAGTGCACATAAATTAAATATCCAGTGCACATATATTAAATATCCAGTGCACATATATTATATATATACAGTGCACATATATTAAATATCCAGTGCAAATATACTATATTTCCAGTGCACATACATTAAATATCCAGTGCAGATATATTATTTATCCAGTGCACATATATTATATATATTCAGTGCACATATATTAAATATCCAGTGCAGATATATTAATTATCCAGTGCACACATATTATATATATCCAGTGCACATATATTAAATATCCATTACACATATATTATATTTCCAGTGCACATATATTAAATATCCAGTGCAGATATATTAAATATCCAGTGTACATATATTATATTTATCCACTGCACATATATTAAATATATCCAATGCACATATATTAAATATTCAGTGCACATATATTATATATATATATACAGTGCACATACATTAAATATCCAGTGCAGATATATTATTCATCAAGTGCACATATATTAAATATATCCAGTGCACATATATTAAATATCCACTGCACATATGTTAAATATCCAGTGCACATTTATTATATATATCCAGTGCACATATATTAAATATCCAGTGCACATACATTATATATATCCAGTGCACATATATTGTATATATTCAGTGCACATAAAATAAATATCCAGTGCACATATACTGTATATCCAGTGCACATACATTATTTATCCAGTGCACATATATTATATATATCCAGTGCACATATATTAAATATCCAGTGCACATATATTATATATATCCAGTGCACATATATTAAATATCCAGTGCACATATAACATATATCCAGTGCACATATATTAAATATCCAGTGCACATATAACATATTTCCAGTGCACATATATTAAATAACCAGTGTAGATATATTATGTATCCAGTGCACATATATTATATATCCAGAGCACATATATTCTATATATCCAGTGTACATATATTAAATATCCAGTGCACATTTATTAAATATCTCGTGCACATATATTATATATATATCCAGTGCACATATATTAAATTTCCAGTACACATATATTACATATCTAATGCACATATATTATATGTATCTAGTGCACATATATTAAATATCCGGTGCACATATATTATAAACATCTAGTGCACATATATTATATATCCAGTGCGCATATATTAAATATCCAGAGCACATATATTATAGATCCAGTGCACATATATTAAATGTCCACTACACATATATTACATATCTAGTGCACATATATTAAATATCCAGTGCACATATATTATATATATCCAGTGCACATATATTAAATATCCAGTGCACATATATTATATATATCCATTGCACATATATTAAATATCCAGTGCACATATATTATATATCCAGTGCACATACATTATATATATACAGTGCACATTTATTAAATATCTAGTGCACATATATTATATATATCCAGTTCACATATATTAAATATCCAGTACACATATATTATATATCTAATGCACATATATTATATATATCTAGTGCACATATATTAAATATCCGGTGCACATATATTATAAACATCCAGTGCAAATATATAATAATTCCAGTGCTCATATATTAAATATCCAGAGCTCATACATTATAGATCCACTGCACATATATTAAATATCCACTACACATATATTACATATCTAGTGCACATATATTAAATATCCAGTGCACATATATTATATATATATCCAGTGCACATATATTAAATATCCAGTGAACATATATTATATATATATCCAGTGCACATATATTAAATATCCAGTGCACATATATTATATTTCCAGTGTACATATATTAAATATCCAGTGCAGAAATATTATATTTCCAGTGCACAAATATTATATATATCCAGTGCACATATATTAAATATCCAGTGCACATATATTAAATATCCAGTGTAAATATATAATAATTCCAGTGCTCATATAATACATATCCAGAGCTCATACATTATAGATCCACTGCACATATATTAAATATCCACTACACATATATTATATTTCCAGTGTACATATATTAAATATCCAGTGCAGAAATATTATATTTCCAGTGCACAAATATTATATATATCCAGTGCACATACATTAAATATCCAGTGCAGATATATTATTTATCCAGTGCATATATATTATATATATATTCAGTGCACATATATTAAATATCCAGTGCAGATATATTAATTATCCAGTGCACACATATTATACATATCCAGTGCACATATATTATATATATCCAGTGCACATATATTAAATATCCAGTGCACATATATTAAATATCCAGTGCACATGTATTAAATATCCATTGCACATATATTACATATATCCAGTGCACATATATTATATATATCCAGTGCACATATATTAATTATCCAGTGCACACATATTATATATATCCAGTGCACATATACTACATATCCAGTGCACATATATTATATTTCCAGTGCACATACATTAAATATCCAGTGCAGATTTATTATTTATCCAGTGCACATATATTATATATATCCAGTAGACATATATTAAATATCCAGTGCAGTTATATTAATTATCCAGTGCACACATATTATATATATCCAGTGCACATATATTATATACATCCAGTGCAAATATATTAAATATCCAGTGCACATATATTAAATATCCACTGCACATATATTATATATATCCAGTGCAAATATATTGAATATCCAGTGCACATATATTAAATATCCAGTGCACACATATAATATATATCCAGTGCACATATTTTAAATATCCAGTGCACATATATTAATTATCCAGTGCACACATATTCTATATATCCAGTGCACATATATTAAATATCCAGTGCAGATATATTAAATATCCAGTGTACATATATTATATATATCCAGTGCACATATATTAAATATATCCAGTGCACATATATTAAATATTCAGTGCACATATATTATATATATACAGTGCACATATATTAAATATCCAGTGCAAATAAATTATATTTTCAGTGCACATACATTAAATATCCAGTGCAGATATATTATTTATCAAGTGCACATATATTAAATATATCCAGTGCACATATATTAAATATCCTGCGCATATATATTAAATATCCAGTGCACATTTATTATATATATCCAGTGCACATATATTAAATATCCAGTGCACATACATTATATATATCCAGTGCACATATATTGTATATATTCATTGCACATAAAATAAATATCCAGTGCACATATATTGTATATCCAGTGCACATACATTATTTATCCAGTGCACATATATTATATATATCCAGTGCACATATATTAAATATCCAGTGCACATAAATTAAATATCCAGTGCACATATATTATATATATCCAGTGCACATATAACATATTTCCAGTGCACATATATTAAATATCCAGTGTAGATATATTATGCATCCAGTGCACATATATTATATATCCAGAGCACATATATTCTATTTATTCAGTGTACATATATTAAATATCCAGTGCACATTTATTAAATATCTCGTGCACATATATTATATATATCCAGTGCACATATATTAAATTTCCAGTACACATATATTACATATCTAATGCACATATATTATATGTATCTAGTGCACATATATTAAATATCCGGTGCACATATATTATAAACATCTAGTGCACATATATTATATATCCAGTGCGCATATATTAAATATCCAGAGCACATATATTATTTATCCAGTGCACATATATTAAATGTCCACTACACATATATTACATATCTAGTGCACATATATTAAATATCCAGTGCACATATATTATATATATCCAGTGCACATATATTAAATATCCAGTGCACATATATTATATATATCCATTGCACATATATTAAATATCCAGTGCACATATTTTATATATCCAGTGCACATACATTATATATATATACAGTGCACATTTATTAAATATCTAGTGCACATATATTATATGTATCCAGTTCACATATATTAAATATCCAGTACACATATATTATATATCTAATGCACATATATTATATATATCTAGTGCACATATATTAAATATCCGGTGCACATATATTATAAACATCCAGTGCACATATATAATATATCCAGTGCTCATATATTAAATATCCAGAGCTCATGTATTATAGATCCACTGCACATATATTAAATATCCACTACACATATATTACATATCTAGTGCACATATATTAAATATCCAGTGCACACATATTATATATATCCAGTGCACATATATTAAATATCCAGTGAACATATATTGTATATATCCAGTGCACATATATTAAATATCCAGTGCACATATATTATATTTCCAGTGTACATATATTAAATATCCAGTGCAGAAATATTATATTTCCAGTGCACAAGTATTATATATATCCAGTGCACATATATTAAATATCCAGTGCACATATATTAAATATCCAGTGCACATATATTATATATATCCAGTGCACATAAATTAAATATCCAGTGCACATATATTAAATATCCAGTGCACATATATTATATATATACAGTGCACATATATTAAATATCCAGTGCAAATATACTATATTTCCAGTGCACATACATTAAATATCCAGTGCAGATATATTATTTATACAGTGCATATATATTATATATATTCAGTGCACATATATTAAATATCCAGTGCAGATATATTAATTATCCAGTGCACACATATTATATATATCCAGTGCACATATATTATATATATCCAGTGCACATATATTAAATATCCAGTGCACATATATTAAATATCCAGTGCACATGTATTAAATATCCATTGCACATATATTACATATATCCAGTGCACATATATTATATATATCCAGTGCACATATATTAATTATCCAGTGCACACATATTATATATATCCAGTGCACATATATTATATATCCAGTGCACATATATTATATTTCCAGTGCACATATATTAAATATCCAGTGTAGATATATTAAATATCCAGTGTACATATATTATATATAATCAGTGCACATATATTAAATATATCCAGTGCACATATATTAAATATCCAGTGCACATATATTATATATATACAGTGCACATATATT
This sequence comes from Leptodactylus fuscus, assembly GCF_031893055.1. Classification (NCBI taxonomy): domain Eukaryota; kingdom Metazoa; phylum Chordata; class Amphibia; order Anura; family Leptodactylidae; genus Leptodactylus; species Leptodactylus fuscus. The sequence continues at coordinate 110,177 of NW_027440247.1, read as the reverse complement.
AAATATCCAGTGCAAATATATTATATTTTCAGTGCACATACATTAAATATCCAGTGCAGATTTATTATTTATCCAGTGCACATATATTATATATATCCAGTAGACATATATTAAATATCCAGTGCAGTTATATTAATTATCCAGTGCACACATATTATATATATCCAGTGCACATATATTATATATATATCCAGTGCAAATATATTAAATATCCAGTGCACATATATTAAATATCCACTGCACATATATTATATATAGCCAGTGCAAATATATTGAATATCCAGTGCACATATATTAAATATCCAGTGCACACATATTAAATATATCCAGTGCACATATTTTAAATATCCAGTGCATATATATTAATTATCCAGTGCACACATATTCTATATATCCAGTGCACATATATTAAATATCCATTGCACATATATTATATTTCCAGTGCACATATATTAAATATCCAGTGCAGATATATTAAATATCCAGTGTACATATATTATATATATCCAGTGCACATATATTAAAAATATCCAATGCACATATATTAAATATTCAGTGCACATATATTATATATATACAGTGCACATATATTAAATATCCAGTGCAAATATATTATATTTTCAGTGCACATACATTAAATATCCAGTGCAGATATATTATTTATCAAGTGCACATATATTAAATATATCCAGTGCAAATATATTAAATATCCAGTGCACATATATTAAATATCCAGTGCACATTTAGTATATATATCCAGTGCACATATATTAAATATCCAGTGCACATACATTATATATATCCAGTGCATATATATTGTATATATTCAGTGCACATAAAATAAATATCCAGTGCACATATATTGTATATCCAGTGCACATACATTATTTATCCAGTGCACATATATTATATATATCCAGTGCACATATATTAAATATCCAGTGCACATAAATTAAATATCCAGTGCACATATATTATATATATCCAGTGCACATATAACATATTTCCAGTGCACATATATTAAATATCCAGTGTAGATATATTATGTATCCAGTGCACATATATTATATATCCAGAGCACATATATTCTATATATCCAGTGTACATATATTAAATATCCAGTGCACATTTATTAAATATCTCGTGCACATATATTATATATATCCATTGCACATATATTAAATTTCCAGTACACATATATTACATACCTAATGCACATATATTATATGTATCTAGTGCACATATATTAAATATCCGGTGCACATATATTATAAACATCTAGTGCACATATATTATATATCTAGAGCGCATACATTAAATATCCAGAGCACATATATTATAGATCCAGTGCACATATATTAAATGTCCACTACACATATATTACATATCTAGTGCACATATATTAAATATCCAGTGCACATATATTAAATATCCAGTGAGCATATATTATATATATCCATTGCACATATATTAAATATCCAGTGCACATATATTATATATCCAGTGCACATACATTATATATATACAGTTCACATTCATTAAATATCTAGTGCACATATGTTATATATATCCAGTTCACATATGTTAAATATCCAGTACACATATATTATATATCTAATGCACATATATTATATATATCTAGTGCACATATATTAAATATCCGGTGCACATATATTATAAACATCCAGTGCACATATATAATATATCCAGTGCTCATATATTAAATATCCAGAGCTAATATATTATAGGTCCACTGCACATATATTAAATATCCACTACACATATATTACATATCTAGTGCACATATATTAAATATCCAGTGCACATATATTATATATATCCAGTGCACATATATTAAATATCCAGTGCACATATATTATATATATCCATTGCACATATATTAAATATCCAGTGCACATATATTATATATCCAGTGCACATACATTACATATATACAGTGCACATTTATTAAATATCTAGTGCACATATATTATATATATCCAGTTCACATATATTAAATATCCAGTACACATATATTATATATCTAATGCACATATATTATATATATCTAGTGCACATATATTAAATATCCGGTGCATATATATTATAAACATCCAGTGCAAATATATAATAATTCCAGTGCTCATATAATAAATATCCAGAGCTCATTCATTATAGATCCACTGCACATATATTAAATATCCACTACACATATATTACATATCTAGTGTACATATATTAAATATCCAGTGCACATATATTATATATATCCAGTGCACATATATTAAATATCCAGTGAACATATATTATATATATCCAGTGCACATATATTAAATATCCAGTGCACATATATTATATTTCCAGTGTACATATATTAAATATCCAGTGCAGAAATATTATATTTCCAGTGCACAAATATTATATATATCCAGTGCACATAAATTAAATATCCAGTGCACATATATTAAATATTCAGTGCACATATATTATATATATACAGTGCACATATATTAAATATCCAGTGCAAATATATTATATTTTCAGTGCACATACATTAAATATCCAGTGCAGATATATTATTTATCAAGTGCACATATATTAAATATATCCAGTGCACATATATTAAATATCCAGTGCACATATATTAAATATCCAGTGCACATTTATTATATATATCCAGTGCACATATATTAAATATCCAGTGCACATACATTATATATATCCAGTGCATATATATTGTATATATTCAGTGCACATAAAATAAATATCCAGTGCACATATATTGTATATCCAGTGCACATACATTATTTATCCAGTGCACATATATTATATATATCCAGTGCACATATATTAAATATCCAGTGCACATAAATTAAATATCCAGTGCACATATATTATATATATCCAGTGCACATATAACATATTTCCAGTGCACATATATTAAATATCCAGTGTAGATATATTATGTATCCAGTGCACATATATTATATATCCAGAGCACATATATTCTATATATCCAGTGTACATATATTAAATATCCAGTGCACATTTATTAAATATCTCGTGCACATATATTATATATATCCATTGCACATATATTAAATTTCCAGTACACATATATTACATACCTAATGCACATATATTATATGTATCTAGTGCACATATATTAAATATCCGGTGCACATATATTATAAACATCTAGTGCACATATATTATATATCTAGAGCGCATACATTAAATATCCAGAGCACATATATTATAGATCCAGTGCACATATATTAAATGTCCACTACACACATATTACATATCTAGTGCACATATATTAAATATCCACTGCACATATATTAAATATCCAGTGAGCATATATTATATATATCCATTGCACATATATTAAATATCCAGTGCATATATATTATATATCCAGTGCACATACATTATATATATACAGTTCACATTCATTAAATATCTAGTGCACATATGTTATATATATCCAGTTCACATATGTTAAATATCCAGTACACATATATTATATATCTAATGCACATATATTATATATATCTAGTGCACATATATTAAATATCCGGTGCACATATATTATAAACATCCAGTGCACATATATAATATATCCAGTGCTCATATATTAAATATCCAGAGCTAATATATTATAGATCCACTGCACATATATTAAATATCCACTACACATATATTACATATCTAGTGCACATATATTAAATATCCAGTGCACATATATTATATATATCCAGTGCACATATATTAAATATCCAGTGCACATATATTATATATATCCATTGCACATATATTAAATATCCAGTGCACATATATTATATATCCAGTGCACATACATTACATATATACAGTGCACATTTATTAAATATCTAGTGCACATATATTATATATATCCAGTTCACATATATTAAATATCCAGTACACATATATTATATATCTAATGCACATATATTATATATATCAAGTGCACATATATTAAATATCCGGTGCATATATATTATAAACATCCAGTGCAAATATATAATAATTCCAGTGCTCATATAATAAATATCCAGAGCTCATTCATTATAGATCCACTGCACATATATTAAATATCCACTACACATATATTACATATCTAGTGCACATATATTAAATATCCAGTGCACATATATTATATATATCCAGTGCACATATATTAAATATCCAGTGAACATATATTATATATATCCAGTGCACATATATTAAATATCCAGTGCACATATATTATATTTCCAGTGTACATATATTAAATATCCAGTGCAGAAATATTATATTTCCAGTGCACAAATATTATATATATCCAGTGCACATAAATTAAATATCCAGTGCACATATATTAAATATCCAGTGCACATATATTATATATATCCAGTGCACATATATTAAATATCCAGTGCACATATATTATATTTCCAGTGTACATATATTAAATATCCAGTGCAGAAATATTATATTTCCAGTGCACAAATATTATATATATCCAGTGCACATAAATTAAATATCCAGTGCACATATATTAAATATCCAGTGCACATATATTATATATATCCAGTGCACATATATTAAATATCCAGTGCACATATATTATATTTCCAGTGTACATATATTAAATATCCAGTGCAGAAATATTATATTTCCAGTGCACAAATATTATATATATCCAGTGCACATACATTAAATATCCAGTGCAGATATATTATTTATCCAGTGCATATATATTATATATATTCAGTGCACATATATTAAATATCCAGTGCAGATATATTAATTATCCAGTGCACACATATTATATATATCCAGTGCACATATATTATATTTATCCAGTGCACATATATTAAATATCCAGTGCACATATATTATATATATCCAGTGCACATATATTAAATATCCAGTGAACATATATTATATATATCCAGTGCACATATATTAAATATCCAGTGCACATATATTATATTTCCAGTGTACATATATTAAATATCCAGTGCAGAAATATTATATTTCCAGTGCACAAATATTATATATATCCAGTGCACATAAATTAAATATCCAGTGCACATATATTAAATATCCAGTGCACATATATTATATATATCCAGTGCACATATATTAAATATCCAGTGCACATATATTATATTTCCAGTGTACATATATTAAATATCCAGTGCAGAAATATTATATTTCCAGTGCACAAATATTATATATATCCAGTGCACATAAATTAAATATCCAGTGCACATATATTAAATATCCAGTGCACATATATTATATATATCCAGTGCACATATATTAAATATCCAGTGCACATATATTATATTTCCAGTGTACATATATTAAATATCCAGTGCAGAAATATTATATTTCCAGTGCACAAATATTATATATATCCAGTGCACATACATTAAATATCCAGTGCAGATATATTATTTATCCAGTGCATATATATTATATATATTCAGTGCACATATATTAAATATCCAGTGCAGATATATTAATTATCCAGTGCACACATATTATATATATCCAGTGCACATATATTATATTTATCCAGTGCACATATATTAAATATCCAGTGCACATATATTAAATATCCAGTGCACATGTATTACATATCCATTGCACATATATTACATATATCCAGTGCACATATATTATATATATCCAGTGCACATATATTAAATATCCAGTGCACATATATTAAATATCCAGTGCACATATATTATATATATCCAGTGCACATAAATTAAATATCCAGTGCACATATATTATATATATACAGTGCACATATATTAAATATCCAGTGCAAATATATTATATTTTCAGTGCACATGCATTAAATATCCAGTGCAGATTTATTATTTATCCAGTGCACATATATTATATATATCCAGTAGACATATATTAAATATCCAGTGCAGTTATATTAATTATCCAGTGCACACATATTATATATATCCAGTGCACATATATTATATATATCCAGTGCACATATATTAAATATCCAGTGCACATATATTAAATATCCAGTGCACATATATTATATATATCCAGTGCACATAAATTAAATATCCAGTGCACATATATTAAATATCCAGTGCACATATATTATATATATACAGTGCACATATATTAAATATCCAGTGCAAATATACTATATTTCCAGTGCACATACATTAAATATCCAGTGCAGATATATTATTTATCCAGTGCACATATATTATATATATTCAGTGCACATATATTAAATATCCAGTGCAGATATATTAATTATCCAGTGCACACATATTATATATATCCAGTGCACATATATTATATATATCCAGTGCACATATATTAAATATCCAGTGCACATATATTAAATATCCAGTGCACATGTATTAAATATCCATTGCACATATATTACATATATCCAGTGCACATATATTATATATATCCAGTGCACATATATTAATTATCCAGTGCACACATATTATATATATCCAGTGCACATATATTAATTATCCAGTGCACACATATTATATATATCCAGTGCATATATATTAAATATATCCAGTGCACATATATTATATATATACAGTGCATATATATTATATATCCAGTGCAAATATATTATATTTTCAGTGCACATACATTAAATATCCAGTGCAGATTTATTATTTATCCAGTGCACATATATTATATATATCCAGTAGACATATATTAAATTTCCAGTGCAGTTATATTAATTGTCCAGTGCACACATATTATATATATCCAGTGCACATTTATTATATTTATCCAGTGCAAATATATTGAATATCCAGTGCACATATATTAAATATCCACTGCACATATATTATTTATATCCAGTGCAAATATATTGAATATCCAGTGCACATATATTAAATATCCAGTGCGCACATATTATATATATCCAGTGCACATATTTTAAATATCCAGTGCACATATATTAATTATCCAGTGCACACATATTCTATATATCCAGTGCACATATATTAAATATCCATTGCACATATATTATATTTCCAGTGCACATATATTAAATATCCAGTGCAAATATATTAAATATACAGTGTACATATATTATATATATCCAGTGCACATATATTAAATATATCCAGTGCACATATATTAAATATCCAGTGCACATATATTATATATATCCAGTGCACATATATTAAATATCCAGTGAACATATATTATATATATCCAGTGCACATATATTAAATATCCAGTGCACATATATTATATTTCCAGTGTACATATATTAAATATCCAGTGCAGAAATATTATATTTCCAGTGCACAAATATTATATATATCCAGTTCACATATATTAAATATCCAGTGCACATATATTAAATATCCAGTGCACATATATTATATATATCCAGTGCACATAAATTAAATATCCAGTGCACATATATTAAATATCCAGTGCACATATATTATATATATACAGTGCACATATATTAAATATCCAGTGCAAATATACTATATTTCCAGTGCACATACATTAAATATCCAGTGCAGATATATTATTTATCCAGTGCACATATATTATATATATTCAGTGCACATATATTAAATATCCAGTGCAGATATATTAATTATCCAGTGCACACATATTATATATATCCAGTGCACATATATTATATATATCCAGTGCACATATATTAAATATCCAGTGCACATATATTAAATATCCAGTGCACATGTATTAAATATCCATTGCACATATATTACATATATCCAGTGCACATATATTATATATATCCAGTGCACATATATTAATTATCCAGTGCACACATATTATATATATCCAGTGCATATATATTAAATATATCCAGTGCACATATATTAAATATCCAGTGCACATATATTATATATATACAGTGCATATATATTAAATATCCAGTGCAAATATATTATATTTTCAGTGCACATACATTAAATATCCAGTGCAGATTTATTATTTATCCAGTGCACATATATTATATATATCCAGTAGACATATATTAAATTTCCAGTGCAGTTATATTAATTGTCCAGTGCACACATATTATATATATATCCAGTGCACATATATTATATATATCCAGTGCAAAAATATTGATTATCCAGTGCACATATATTAAATATCCACTGCACATATATTATATATATCCAGTGCAAATATATTGAATATCCAGTGCACATATATTAAAGATCCAGTGCGCACATATTATATATATCCAGTGCACATATTTTAAATATCCAGTGCACATATATTAATTATCCAGTGCACACATATTCTATATATCCAGTGCACATATATTAAATATCCATTGCACATATATTATATTTCCAGTGCACATATATTAAATATCCAGTGCAAATATATTAAATATAGAGTGTACATATATTATATATATCCAGTGCACATAAATTAAATATCCAGTGCACATATATTAAATATCCAGTGCACATATATTATATATATACACTGCACATATATTAAATATCCAGTGCAAAAATACTATATTTCCAGTGCACATACATTAAATATCCAGTGCAGATATATTATTTATCCAGTGCACATATATTATATATATTCAGTGCACATATATTAAATATCCAGTGCAGATTTATTAATTATCCAGTGCACACATATTATATATATCCAGTGCACATATATTATATATATCCAGTGCACATATATTAAATATCCAGTGCACATATATTAAATATCCAGTGCACATGTATTAAATATCCATTGCACATATATTACATATATCCAGTGCACATATATTATATATATCCAGTGCACATATATTAATTATCCAGTGCACACATATTATATATATCCAGTGCACATATATTAAATATATCCAGTGCACATATATTAAATATCCAGTGCACATATATTATATATATACAGTGCATATATATTAAATATCCAGTGCACATATATTAAATATCCAGTGCGCACATATTATATATATCCAGTGCACATATTTTAAATATTCAGTGCACATATATTAATTATCCAGTGCACACATATTCTATATATCCAGTGCACATATATTAAATATCCATTGCACATATATTATATTTCCAGTGCACATATATTAAATATCCAGTGCAAATAGATTAAATATACAGTGTACATATATTATATATATCCAGTGCACATATATTAAATATATCCAGTGCACATATATTAAATATTCAGTGCACATATATTATATATATATATATACAGTGCACATATATTAAATATCCAGTGCAAATATAATATATTTTCAGTGCACATACATTACATATCCAGTGCAGGTATATTATTTATCAAGTGCACATATATTAAATATATCCAGTGCACATATATTAAATATCCAGTGCACATTTATTATATATATCCAGTGCACATATATTAAATATCCAGTGCACATACATTATATATATCCAGTGCACATATATTGTATATATTCAGTGCACATAAAATAAATATCCAGTGCACATATATTGTATATCCAGTGCACATATATTAAAAATCCAGTGCAGATATATTATGTATCCAGTGAGTGCACATATATATTAAATATCCAGTGCACATATATTATATATCCAGTGCACATATATTAAATATCCACTGCACATATATTATATATATCCAGTGCAAATATATTGAATATCCAGTGCACATATATTAAATATCCAGTGCACACATATTATATATATCCAGTGCACATATTTTAAATATCCAGTGCACATATATTAATTATCCAGTGCACACATATTCTATATATCCAGTGCACTTATATTAAATATCCAGTGCACATATATTATATTTCCAGTGCACATATATTAAATATCCAGTGCAGATATATTAAATATCCAGTGTACATATATCATATATATCCAGTGCACATATATTAAATATCCAGTGCACATATATTAAATATCCAGTGCACATGTATTAAATATCCATTGCACATATATTACATATATCCAGTGCACATATATTATATATATCCAGTGCACATATATTAATTATCCAGTGCACACATATTATATATATCCAGTGCATATATATTAAATATATCCAGTGCACATATATTAAATATCCAGTGCACATATATTATATATATACAGTGCATATATATTAAATATCCAGTGCAAATATATTATATTTTCAGTGCACATACATTAAATATCCAGTGCAGATTTATTATTTATCCAGTGCACATATATTATATATATCCAGTAGACATATATTAAATTTCCAGTGCAGTTATATTAATTGTCCAGTGCACACATATTATATATATATCCAGTGCACATATATTATATATATCCAGTGCAAAAATATTGATTATCCAGTGCACATATATTAAATATCCACTGCACATATATTATATATATCCAGTGCAAATATATTGAATATCCAGTGCACATATATTAAAGATCCAGTGCGCACATATTATATATATCCAGTGCACATATTTTAAATATCCAGTGCACATATATTAATTATCCAGTGCACACATATTCTATATATCCAGTGCACATATATTAAATATCCATTGCACATATATTATATTTCCAGTGCACATATATTAAATATCCAGTGCAAATATATTAAATATAGAGTGTACATATATTATATATATCCAGTGCACATAAATTAAATATCCAGTGCACATATATTAAATATCCAGTGCACATATATTATATATATACACTGCACATATATTAAATATCCAGTGCAAAAATACTATATTTCCAGTGCACATACATTAAATATCCAGTGCAGATATATTATTTATCCAGTGCACATATATTATATATATTCAGTGCACATATATTAAATATCCAGTGCAGATTTATTAATTATCCAGTGCACACATATTATATATATCCAGTGCACATATATTATATATATCCAGTGCACATATATTAAATATCCAGTGCACATATATTAAATATCCAGTGCACATGTATTAAATATCCATTGCACATATATTACATATATCCAGTGCACATATATTATATATATCCAGTGCACATATATTAATTATCCAGTGCACACATATTATATATATCCAGTGCACATATATTAAATATATCCAGTGCACATATATTAAATATCCAGTGCACATATATTATATATATACAGTGCATATATATTAAATATCCAGTGCACATATATTAAATATCCAGTGCGCACATATTATATATATCCAGTGCACATATTTTAAATATTCAGTGCACATATATTAATTATCCAGTGCACACATATTCTATATATCCAGTGCACATATATTAAATATCCATTGCACATATATTATATTTCCAGTGCACATATATTAAATATCCAGTGCAAATAGATTAAATATACAGTGTACATATATTATATATATCCAGTGCACATATATTAAATATATCCAGTGCACATATATTAAATATTCAGTGCACATATATTATATATATATATATACAGTGCACATATATTAAATATCCAGTGCAAATATAATATATTTTCAGTGCACATACATTACATATCCAGTGCAGGTATATTATTTATCAAGTGCACATATATTAAATATATCCAGTGCACATATATTAAATATCCAGTGCACATTTATTATATATATCCAGTGCACATATATTAAATATCCAGTGCACATACATTATATATATCCAGTGCACATATATTGTATATATTCAGTGCACATAAAATAAATATCCAGTGCACATATATTGTATATCCAGTGCACATATATTAAAAATCCAGTGCAGATATATTATGTATCCAGTGAGTGCACATATATATTAAATATCCAGTGCACATATATTATATATCCAGTGCACATATATTAAATATCCACTGCACATATATTATATATATCCAGTGCAAATATATTGAATATCCAGTGCACATATATTAAATATCCAGTGCACACATATTATATATATCCAGTGCACATATTTTAAATATCCAGTGCACATATATTAATTATCCAGTGCACACATATTCTATATATCCAGTGCACTTATATTAAATATCCAGTGCACATATATTATATTTCCAGTGCACATATATTAAATATCCAGTGCAGATATATTAAATATCCAGTGTACATATATCATATATATCCAGTGCACATATAATATATATATATATACAGTGCACATATATTAAATATCCAGTGCAAATATATTATATTTTCAGTGCACATACATTAAATATCCAGTGCAGATATATTATTCATCAAGTGCACATATATTAAATATATCCAGTGCACATATTATTAAATATCCACTGCACATATGTTAAATATCCAGTGCACATTTATTATATATATCCAGTGCACATATATTAAATATCCAGTGCACATACATTATATATATCCAGTGCACATATATTGTATATATTCAGTGCACATAAAATAAATATCCAGTGCACATATACTGTATATCCAGTGCACATACATTATTTATCCAGTGCACATATATTATATATATCCAGTGCACATATATTAAATATCCAGTGCACATATATTATATATATATCCAGTGCACATATATTAAATATCCAGTGCACACATATATATATCCAGTGCACATATTTTAAATATCCAGTGCACATATATTAATTATCCAGTGCACACTGCACATATATTAAATATCCGGTGCACATATATTATAAACATCTAGTGCACATATATTATATATCCAGTGCGCATATATTAAATATCCAGAGCACATATATTATAGATCCAGTGCACATATATTAAATGTCCACTACACATATATTACATTTCTAGTGCACATATATTAAATATCCAGTGCACATATATTATAGATATCCATTGCACATATATTAAATATCCGGTGCACATATATTATATATCCAGTGCACATACATTATATATATACAGTGCACATTTATTAAATATCTAGTGCACATATATTATATATATCCAGTTCACATATATTAAATATCCAGTACACATATATTATATATCTAATGCACATATATTATATATATCTAGTGCACATATATTAAATAACCGGTGCACATATATTATAAACATCCAGTGCAAATATATAATAATTCCAGTGCTCATATACAAAATATCCAGAGCTCATACATTATAGATCCACTGCACATATATTAAATATCCACTACACATATATTACATATCTAGTGCACATATATTAAATATCCAGTGCACATATATTATATATATCCAGTGCACATATATTAAATATCCAGTGAACATATATTATATATATCCAGTGCGCATATATTAAATATCCAGTGCACATATATTATATTTCCAGTGTACATATATTAAATATCCAGTGCAGAAATATTATATTTCCAGTGCACAAATATTATATATATCCAGTGCACATATATTAAATATCCAGTGCACATATATTAAATATCCAGTGCAGAAATATTATATTTCCAGTGCACATATATTATATATATCCAGTGCAAAAATATTGAATATCCAGTGCACATATATTAAATATCCACTGCACATATATTATATATATCCAGTGCAAATATATTGAATATCCAGTGCACATATATTAAAGATCCAGTGCGCACATATTATATATATCCAGTGCACATATTTTAAATATCCAGTGCACATATATTAATTATCCAGTGCACACATATTCTATATATCCAGTGCACATATATTAAATATCCATTGCACATATATTATATTTCCAGTGCACATATATTAAATATCCAGTGCAAATATATTAAATATACAGTGTACATATATTATATATATCCAGTGCACATATATTAAATATATCCAGTGCACATATATTAAATATTCAGTGCACATATATTATATATATACAGTGCACATATATTAAATATCCAGTGCAAATATATTATATTTTCAGTGCACATACATTAAATATCCAGTGCAGATATATTATTTATCAAGTGCACATATATTAAATATCCAGTGCACATATATTATATTTCCAGTGTACATATATTAAATATCCAGTGCAGAAATATTATATTTCCAGTGCACAAATATTATATATATCCTGTGCACATATATTAATTATCCAGTGCACATATATTAAATATCCAGTGCACATATATTATATATATCCAGTGCACATAAATTAAATATCCAGTGCACATATATTAAATATCCAGTGCACATATATTATATATATACAGTGCACATATATTAAATATGCAGTGCAAATATACTATATTTACAGTGCACATACATTAAATATCCAGTGCAGATATATTATTTATCCAGTGCACATATATTATATATATTCAGTGCACATATATTAAATATCCAGTGCAGATATATTAATTATCCAGTGAACACATATTATATATATCCAGTGCACATATATTATATATATCCAGTGCACATATATTAAATATCCAGTGCACATATATTAAATATCCAGTGCACATGTATTAAATATCCATTGCACATATATTACATATATCCAGTGCACATATATTATATATATCCAGTGCACATATATTAATTATCCAGTGCACACATATTATATATATCCAGTGCACATATATTAATTATCCAGTGCACACATATTATATATATCCAGTGCATATATATTAAATATATCCAGTGCACATATATTATATATATACAGTGCATATATATTATATATCCAGTGCAAATATATTATATTTTCAGTGCACATACATTAAATATCCAGTGCAGATTTATTATTTATCCAGTGCACATATATTATATATATCCAGTAGACATATATTAAATTTCCAGTGCAGTTATATTAATTGTCCAGTGCACACATATTATATATATCCAGTGCACATTTATTATATTTATCCAGTGCAAATATATTGAATATCCAGTGCACATATATTAAATATCCACTGCACATATATTATTTATATCCAGTGCAAATATATTGAATATCCAGTGCACATATATTAAATATCCAGTGCGCACATATTATATATATCCAGTGCACATATTTTAAATATCCAGTGCACATATATTAATTATCCAGTGCACACATATTCTATATATCCAGTGCACATATATTAAATATCCATTGCACATATATTATATTTCCAGTGCACATATATTAAATATCCAGTGCAAATATATTAAATATACAGTGTACATATATTATATATATCCAGTGCACATATATTAAATATATCCAGTGCACATATATTAAATATCCAGTGCACATATATTATATATATCCAGTGCACATATATTAAATATCCAGTGAACATATATTATATATATCCAGTGCACATATATTAAATATCCAGTGCACATATATTATATTTCCAGTGTACATATATTAAATATCCAGTGCAGAAATATTATATTTCCAGTGCACAAATATTATATATATCCAGTTCACATATATTAAATATCCAGTGCACATATATTAAATATCCAGTGCACATATATTATATATATCCAGTGCACATAAATTAAATATCCAGTGCACATATATTAAATATCCAGTGCACATATATTATATATATACAGTGCACATATATTAAATATCCAGTGCAAATATACTATATTTCCAGTGCACATACATTAAATATCCAGTGCAGATATATTATTTATCCAGTGCACATATATTATATATATTCAGTGCACATATATTAAATATCCAGTGCAGATATATTAATTATCCAGTGCACACATATTATATATATCCAGTGCACATATATTATATATATCCAGTGCACATATATTAAATATCCAGTGCACATATATTAAATATCCAGTGCACATGTATTAAATATCCATTGCACATATATTACATATATCCAGTGCACATATATTATATATATCCAGTGCACATATATTAATTATCCAGTGCACACATATTATATATATCCAGTGCATATATATTAAATATATCCAGTGCACATATATTAAATATCCAGTGCACATATATTATATATATACAGTGCATATATATTAAATATCCAGTGCAAATATATTATATTTTCAGTGCACATACATTAAATATCCAGTGCAGATTTATTATTTATCCAGTGCACATATATTATATATATCCAGTAGACATATATTAAATTTCCAGTGCAGTTATATTAATTATCCAGTGCTCACATATTATATATATATCCAGTGCACATATATTATATATATCCAGTGCAAATATATTAAATATCCAGTGCACATATATTAAATATCCACTGCACATATATTATATATATCCAGTGCAAATATATTGAATATCCAGTGCACATATATTAAATATCCAGTGCGCACATATTATATATATCCAGTGCACATATTTTAAATATCCAGTGCACATATATTAATTATCCAGTGCACACATATTCTATATATCCAGTGCACATATATTAAATATCCATTGCACATATATTATATTTCCAGTGCACATATATTAAATATCCAGCGCAAATATATTAAATATACAGTGTACATATATTATATATATCCAGTGCACATATATTAAATATATCCAGTGCACATATATTAAATATTCAGTGCACATATATTATATATATACAGTGCACATATATTAAATATCCAGTGCAAATATAATATATTTTCAGTGCACATACATTACATATCCAGTGCAGGTATACTATTTATCAAGTGCACATATATTAAATATATCCAGTGCACATATATTAAATATCCAGTGCACATATATTAAACATCCAGTGCACATTTATTATATATATCCAGTGCACATATATTAAATATCCAGTGCACATACATTATATATATCCAGTGCACATATATTGTATATATTCAGTGCACATAAAATAAATATCCAGTGCACATATATTGTATATCCAGTGCACATACATTATTTATCCAGTGCACATATATTATATATATCCAGTGCACATATATTAAATATCCAGTGCACATAAATTAAATATCCAGTGCACATATATTATATATATCCAGTGCACATATAACATATTTCCAGTGCACATATATTAAATATCCATTGTAGATATATTATGTATCCAGTGCACATATATTATATATCCAGAGCACATATATTCTATATATCCAGTGTACATATATTAAATATCCAGTGCGAATTTATTAAATATCTCGTGCACATATATTATATATATCCAGTGCACATATATTAAATTTCCAGTACACATATATTACATATCTAATGCACATATATTATATGTATCTAGTGCACATATATTAAATATCCGGTGCACATATATTATAAACATCTAGTGCACATATATTATATATCCAGTGCGCATATATTAAATATCCAGAGCACATATATTATAGATCCAGTGCACATATATTAAATGTCCACTACACATATATTACATATCTAGTGCACATATATTAAATATCCAGTGCACATATATTATATATATCCAGTGCACATATATTAAATATCCAGTGCACATATATTATATATATCCATTGCACATATATTAAATATCCAGTGCACATATATTATATATCCAGTGCACATACATTATATATATACAGTGCACATTTATTAAATATCTAGTGCACATATATTATATATATCCAGTTCACATATATTAAATATCCAGTACACATATATTATATATCTAATGCACATATATTATATATATCTAGTGCACATATATTAAATATCCGGTGCACATATATTATAAACATCCAGTGCAAATATATAATAATTCCAGTGCTCATATAATAAATATCCAGAGCTCATACATTATAGATCCACTGCACATATATTAAATATCCACTACACATATATTACATATCTAGTGCACATATATTAAATATCCAGTGCACATATATTATATATATCCAGTGCACATATATTAAATATCCAGTGAACATATATTATATATATCCAGTGCACATATATTATATATCCAGAGCACATATATTCTATATATCCAGTGTACATATATTAAATATCCAGTGCACATTTATTAAATATCTCGTGCACATATATTATATATATCCAGTGCACATATATTAAATTTCCAGTACATATATATTACATATCTAATGCACATATATTATATGTATCTAGTGCACATATATTAAATATCCGGTGCACATATATTATAAACATCTAGTGCACATATATTATATATCCAGTGCGCATATATTAAATATCCAGAGCACATATATTATAGATCCAGTGCACATATATTAAATGTCCACTACACATATATTACATATCTAGTGCACATATATTAAATATCCAGTGCACATATATTATATATATCCAGTGCACATATATTAAATATCCAGTGCACATATATTACATATCTAGTGCACATATATTAAATATCCAGTGCATATATATTAAATATCCAGTGCACATATATTATATATATCCAGTGCACATAAATTAAATATCCAGTGCACATATATTAAATATCCAGTGCACATATATTATATATATATACAGTGCACATATATTAAATATCCAGTGCAAATATACTATATTTCCAGTGCACATACATTAAATATCCAGTGCAGATATATTATTTATACAGTGCACATATATTATATATATCCAGTGCACATATATTAAATATCCAGTGCACGTATATTAAATATCCAGTGCACAGGTATTAAATATCCATTGCACATATATTACATATATCCAGTGCACATATATTATATATATCCAGTGCACATATATTAATTATCCAGTGCACACATATTATATATATCCAGTGCACTTATATTATATATCCAGTGCACATATATTATATTTCCAGTGCACATATATTAAATATCCAGTGCAGATATATTAAATTTCCAGTGTACATATATTATATATATCCAGTGCACATATATTAAATATCCAGTGCTCATATATTATATATATATATATACAGTGCACATATATTAAATATCCAGTGCAAATATACTATATTTCCAGTGCACATACATTAAATATCCAGTGCAGATATATTATTTATACAGTGCACATATATTATATATATTCAGTGCACATATATTAAATATCCAGTGCAGATATATTAATTATCCAGTGCACACATATTATATATATCCAGTGCACATATATTATATATTTCCAGTGTACATATATTAAATATCCAGTGCAGAAATATTATATTTCCAGTGCACAAATATTATATATATCCAGTGCACATAAATTAAATATCCAGTGCACATATATTAAATATCCAGTGCACATATATTATATATATCCAGTGCACATAAATTAAATATCCAGTGCACATATATTAAATATCCAGTGCACATATATTATATATATATATAGTGCACATATATTAAATATCCAGTGCAAATATACTATATTTCCAGTGCACATACATTAAATATCCAGTGCACATATATTAAATATCCAGTGCAAATATACTATATTTCCAGTGCACATACATTAAATATCCAGTGCAGATATATTATTTATACAGTTCACATATATTATATATATCCAGTGCACATATATTAAATATCCAGTGCACGTATATTAAATATCCAGTGCACAGGTATTAAATATCCATTGCACATATATTACATATATCCAGTGCACATATATTATATATATCCAGTGCACATATATTAATTATCCAGTGCACACATATTATATATATCCAGTGCACTTATATTATATATCCAGTGCACATATATTATATTTCCAGTGCACATATATTAAATATCCAGTGCAGATATATTAAATTTCCAGTGTACATATATTATATATATCCAGTGCACATATATTAAATATCCAGTGCTCATATATTATATATATATACAGTGCACATATAATAAATATCCAGTGCAAATATACTATATTTCCAGTGCACATACATTAAATATCCAGTGCAGATATATTATTTATACAGTGCACATATATTATATATATTCAGTGCACATATATTAAATATCCAGTGCAGATATATTAATTATCCAGTGCACACATATTATATATATCCAGTGCACATATATTATATATTTCCAGTGTACATATATTAAATATCCAGTGCAGAAATATTATATTTCCAGTGCACAAATATTATATATATCCAGTGCACATAAATTAAATATCCAGTGCACATATATTAAATATCCAGTGCACATATATTATATATATCCAGTGCACATAAATTAAATATCCAGTGCACATATATTAAATATCCAGTGCACATATATTATATATATATATGGTGCACATATATTAAATATCCAGTGCAAATATACTATATTTCCAGTGCACATACATTAAATATCCAGTGCAGATATATTATTTATACAGTGCACATATATTATATATATTCAGTGCACATATATTAAATATCCAGTGCAGATATATTAATTATCCAGTGCACACATATTATATATATCCAGTGCACATATATTATATATATCCAGTGCACATATATTAAATATCCAGTGCACTTATATTAAATATCCAGTGCACAGGTATTAAATATCCATTGCACATATATTACATATATCCAGTGCACATATATTATATATATCCAGTGCACATATATTAATTATCCAGTGCACACATATTATATATATCCAGTGCACTTATATTATATATCCAGTGCACATATATTATATTTCCAGTGCACATATATTAAATATCCAGTGCAGATATATTAAATTTTCAGTGTACATATATTATATATATCCAGTGCACATATATTAAATATCCAGTGCTCATATATTATATATATACAGTGCACATATATTAAATATCCAGTGCAAATATATTATATTTTCAGTGCACATACATTAAATATCCAGTGCAGATTTATTATTTATCCAGTGCACATATATTATATATATCCAGTAGACATATATTAAATATCCAGTGCAGTTATATTAACTATCCAGTGCACACACAATATATATATCCAGTGCACATATATTATATATATCCAGTGCAAATATATTAAATATCCAGTGCACATATATTAAATATCCACTGCACATATATTATATATATCCAGTGCAAATATATTGAATATCCAGTGCACATATATTAAATATCCAGTGCACACATATTATATATATCCAGTGCACATATTTTAAATATCCAGTGCACATATATTAATTATCCAGTGCACACATATTCTATATATCCAGTGCACATATATTAAATATCCATTGCACATATATTATATTTCCAGTGCACATATATTAAATATCCAGTGCAAATATATTATATTTTCAGTGCACATACATTAAATATCCAGTGCAGATATATTATTTATCAAGTGCACATATATTAAATATATCCAGTGCACATATATTAAATATCCAGTACACATATGTTAAATATCCAGTGCACATTTATTATATATATCCAGTGCACATATATTAAATATCCAGTGCACATACATTATATATATCCAGTGCACATATATTGTATATATTCAGTGCACATAAAATAAATATCCAGTGCACATATATTATATATATCCAGTGCACATACATTATTTATCCAGTGCACATATATTATATATATCCAGTGCACATATATTAAATATCCAGTGCACATATATTATATATATCCAGTGCACATATATTAAATATCCAGTGCACATATAACATATATCCAGTGCACATATATTAAATATCCAGTGCACATATAACATATTTCCAGTGCACATATTTTAAATATCCAGTGTAGATATATTATGTATCCAGTGCACATATTTTATATATCCAGAGCACATATATTCTATATATCCAGTGTACATATATTTAATATCCAGTGCACATTTATTAAATATCTCACGCACATATATTATATATATCCAGTGCACATATATTAAATTTCCAGTACACATATATTACATATGTAATGCACATATATTATATGTATCTAGTGCACATATATTAAATATCCGGTGCACATATATTATAAACATCTAGTGCACATATATTATATATCCAGTGCGCATATATTAAATATCCAGAGCACATATATTATAAATCCAGTGCACATATATTAAATGTCCACTACACATATATTACATATCTAGTGCACATATATTAAATATCCAGTGCACATATATTATATATATCCAGTGCACATATATTAAATATCCAGTGCACATATATTATATATATCCATTGCACATATATTAAATATCCAGTGCACATATATTATATATCCAGTGCACATATATTATATATATACAGTGCACATTTATTAAATATCTAGTGCACATATATTATATATATCCAGTTCACATATATTAAATATCCAGTACACATATATTATATATCTAATGCACATATATTATATATATCTAGTGCACATATATTAAATATCCGGTGCACATATATTATAAACATCCAGTGCACATATATAATATATCCAGTGCTCATATATTAAATATCCAGAGCTCATATATTATAGATCCACTGCACATATATTAAATATCCACTACACATATATTACATATCTAGTGCACATATATTAAATATCCAGTGCACATATATTATTTATATCCAGTGCACATATATTAAATATCCAGTGCACATACATTTAATATCCAGTGCACATATATTATATATATCCAGTGCACATAAATTAAATATCCAGTGCACATATATTATATATATACAGTGCACATATATTAAATATCCAGTGCAAATATATTATATTTCAAGTGCACATACATTAAATATCCAGTGCAGATATATTATTTATCCAGTGCACATATATTATATCTATTCAGTGCACATATATTAAATATCTAGTGCAGATATATTAATTATCCAGTGCACACATATTATATATATCCAGTGCACATATATTATATATATCCAGTGCACATATATTAAATATCCAGTGCACATATATTAAATATCCATTGCACATGTATTAAATATCCATTGCACATATATTACATATATCCAGTGCACATATATTATATATATCCAGTGCACATATATTAATTATCCAGTGCACACATATTATATATATCCAGTGCACATATAATATATATCCAGTGCACATATATTATATTTCCAGTGCACATATATTAAATATCCAGTGCAGATATATTAAATATCCAGTGTACATATATTATATATATCCAGTGCACATATATTAAATATATCCAGTGCACATATATTAAATATCCAGTGCACATATATTATATATATACAGTGCACATATATTAAATATCCAGTGCAAATATATTATATTTTCAGTGCACTTACATTAAATATCCAGTGCAGATTTATTATTTATCCAGTGCACATATATTATATATATCCAGTAGACATATATTAAATATCCAGTGCAGTTATATTAATTATCCAGTGCACACATATTATATATATCCAGTGCACATATATTATATATATCCAGTGCAAATATATTAAATATCCAGTGCACATATATTAAATATCCACTGCACATATATTATATATATCCAGTGCAAATATATTGAATATCCAGTGCACATATATTAAATATCCAGTGCAAATATATTATATTTTCAGTGCACATACATTAAATATCCAGTGCAGATATATTATTTATCAAGTGCACATATATTAAATATATCCAGTGCACATATATTAAATATCCAGTGCACATATATTAAATATCCAGTGCACATTTATTATATATATCCAGTGCACATTTATTAAATATCCAGTGCACATACATTATATATATCCAGTGCACATATATTGTATATATTCAGTGCACATAAAATAAATATCCAGTGCACATATATTGTATATCCAGTGCACATACATTATTTATCCAGTGCACATATATTATATATATCCAGTGCACATATATTAAATATCCAGTGCACATAAATTAAATATCCAGTGCACATATATTATATATATCTAGTGCACATATAACATATTTCCAGTGCACATATATTAAATATCCAGTGTAGATATATTATGTATCCAGTGCACATATATTCTATATATCCAGTGTACATATATTAAATATCCAGTGCACATTTATTAAATATCTCGTGCACATATATTATATATATCCAGTGCACATATATTAAATTTCCAGTACACATATATTACATATCTAATGCACATATATTATATGTATCTAGTGCACATATATTAAATATCCGGTGCACATATATTATAAACATCTAGTGCACATATATTATATATCCAGTGCGCATATATTAAATATCCAGAGCACATATATTATAGATCCAGTGCACATATATTAAATGTCCACTACACATATATTACATATCTAGTGCACATATATTAAATATCCAGTGCACATATATTATATATATCCAGTGCACATATATTAAATATCCAGTGCACATATATTATATATATCCATTGCACATATATTAAATATCCAGTGCACATATATTATATATATCCAGTGCACATATATTAAATATCCAGTGCACATATATTATATATATATTGCACATATATTAAATATCCAGTGCACATATATTATATATCCAGTGCACATACATTATATATATACAGTGCACATTTATTAAATATCTAGTGCACATATATTATATATATCCAGTTCACATATATTAAATATCCAGTACACATATATTATATATCTAATGCACATATATTATGTATATCTAGTGCACATATATTAAATATCCGGTGCACATATATTATAAACATCCAGGGCACATATATAATATATCCAGTGCTCATATATTAAATATCCAGAGCTCATATATTATAGATCCACTGCACATATATTAAATATCCACTACACATATATTACATATCTAGTGCACATATTTTAAATATCCAGTGCACAAATATTATATATATCCAGTGCACATATATTAAATATCCAGCGAACATATATTATATATATCCAGTGCACATATATTAAATATCCAGTGCACATATATTATATTTCCAGTGTACATATATTAAATATCCAGTGCAGAAATATTATATTTCCAGTGCACAAATATTACATATATCGAGTGCACATATATTAAATATCCATTGTAGATATATTATGTATCCAGTGCACATATATTATATATCCAGAGCACATATATACTATATATAAAGTGTACATATATTAAATATCCAGTGCACATTTATTAAATATCTCGTGCACATATATTATATATATCCAGTGCACATATATTAAATTTCCAGTACACATATATTACATATCTAATGCACATATATTATATGTATCTAGTGCACATATATTAAATATCCGGTGCACATATATTATAAACATCTAGTGCACATATATTATATATTCAGTGCGCATATATTAAATATCCAGAGCACATATATTATAGATCCAGTGCACATATATTAAATGTCCACTACACATATATTACATATCTAGTGCACATATATTAAATATCCAGTGCACATATATTATATATATCCAGTGCACATATATTAAATATCCAGTGCACATATATTATATATATCCATTGCACATATATTAAATATCCAGTGCACATATATTATATATCCAGTGCACATACATTATATATATAGTGCACATTTATTAAATATCTAGTGCACATATATTATATATATCCAGTTCACATATTTTAAATATCCAGTACACATATATTATATATCTAATGCAGATATATTATATATATCTAGTGCACATATATTAAATATCCGGTGCACATATATTATAAACATCCAGTGCAAATATATAATAATTCCAGTGCTCATATAATAAATATCCAGAGCTCATACATTATAGATCCACTGCACATATATTAAATATCCACTACACATATATTACATATCTAGTGCACATATATTAAATATCCAGTGCACATATATTATATATATCCAGTGCACATATATTAAATATCCAGTGAACATATATTATATATATCCAGTGCACATATATTAAATATCCAGTGCACATATATTATATTTCCAGTGTACATATATTAAATATCCAGTGCAGAAATATTATATTTCCAGTGCACAAATATTACATATATCGAGTGCACATATATTAAATATCCATTGTAGATATATTATGTATCCAGTGCACATATATTATATATCCAGAGCACATATATTCTATATATAAAGTGTACATATATTAAATATCCAGTGCACATTTATTAAATATCTCGTGCACATATATTATATATATCCAGTGCACATATATTAAATTTCCAGTACACATATATTACATATCTAATGCACATATATTATATGTATCTAGTGCACATATATTAAATATCCGGTGCACATATATTATAAACATCTAGTGCACATATATTATATATCCAGTGCGCATATATTAAATATCCAGAGCACATATATTATAGATCCAGTGCACATATATTAAATGTCCACTACACATATATTACATATCTAGTGCACATATATTAAATATCCAGTGCACATATGTTATATATATCCAGTGCACATATATTAAATATCCAGTGCACATATATTATATATATCCATTGCACATATATTAAATATCCAGTGCACATATATTATATATCCAGTGCACATACATTATATATATACGGTGCACATTTATTAAATATCTAGTGCACATATATTATATATATCCAGTTCACATATATTAAATATCCAGTACACATATATTATATATCTAATGCACATATATTATATATATCTAGTGCACATATATTAAATATCCGGTGCACATATATTATAAACATCCAGTGCAAATATATAATAATTCCAGTGCTCATATAATAAATATCCAGAGCTCATACATTATAGATCCACTGCACATATATTAAATATCCACTACACATATATTACATATCTAGTGCACATATATTAAATATCCAGTGCATATATATTATATATATCCAGTGCACATATATTAAATATCCAGTGAACATATATTATATATATCCAGTGCACATATATTAAATATCCAGTGCACATATATTATATTTCTAGTGTACATATATTAAATATCCAGTGCAGAAATATTATTTATCCAGTGCATATATATTATATATATTCAGTGCACATATATTAAATATCCAGTGCATATATATTAATTATCCAGTGCACACATATTATATATATCCAGTGCACATATATTATATATATCCAGTGCACATATATTAAATATCCAGTGCACATATATTAAATATCCAGTGCACATGTATTAAATATCCATTGCACATATATTACATATATCCAGTGCACATATATTATATATATCCAGTGCACATATATTATATTTCCAGTGTACATATATTAAATATCCAGTGCAGAAATATTATATTTCCAGTGCACAAATATTACATATATCGAGTGCACATATATTAAATATCCATTGTAGATATATTATGTATCCAGTGCAAATATATTATATATCCAGAGCACATATATTCTGTATATAAAGTGTACATATATTAAATATCCAGTGCACATTTATTAAATATCTCGTGCACATATATTATATATATCCAGTGCACATATATTAAATTTCCAGTACACATATATTACATATCTAATGCACATATATTATATGTATCTAGTGCACATATATTAAATATCCGGTGCACATATATTATAAACATCTAGTGCACATATATTATATATCCAGTGCGCATATATTAAATATCCAGAGCACATATATTATAGATCCAGTGCACATATATTAAATGTCCACTACACATATATTACATATCTAGTGCACATATATTAAATATCCAGTGCACATATATTATATATATCCAGTGCACATATATTAAATATCCAGTGCACATATATTATATATATCCATTGCACATATATTAAATATCCAGTGCACATATATTATATATCCAGTGCACATACATTATATATATACAGTGCACATTTATTAAATATCTAGTGCACATATATTATATATATCCAGTTCACATATATTAAATATCCAGTACACATATATTATATATCTAATGCACATATATTATATATATCTAGTGCACATATATTAAATATCCGGTGCACATATATTATAAACATCCAGTGCAAATATATAATAATTCCAGTGCTCATATAATAAATATCCAGAGCTCATACATTATAGATCCAGTGCACATATATTAAATATCCACTACACATATATTACATATCTAGTGCACATATATTAAATATCCAGTGCACATATATTATATATATCCAGTGCACATATATTAAATATCCAGTGAACATATATTATATATATCCAGTGCACATATATTAAATATCCAGTGCACATATATTATATTTCCAGTGTACATATATTAAATATCCAGTGCAGAAATATTATATTTCCAGTGCACAAATATTATATATATCCAGTGCACATACATTATATATCCAGTGCAGATATATTATTTATCCAGTGCATATATATTATATATATATTCAGTGCACATATATTAAATATCCAGTGCAGATATATTAATTATCCAGTGCACACATATTATATATATCCAGTGCACATATATTATATATATCCAGTGCACATATATTAAATATCCAGTGCACATATATTAAATATCCAGTGCACATGTATTAAATATCCATTGCACATATATTACATATATCCAGTGCACATATATTATATATATCCAGTGCACATATATTAATTATCCAGTGCACACATATTATATATATCCAATGCACATATATTATATATCCAGTGCACATATATTATATTTCCAGTGCACATATATTAAATATCCAGTGCAGATATATTAAATATCCAGTGTACATATATTATATATATCCAGTGCACATATATTAAATATATCCAGTGCACATATATTATATATCCAGTGCACATATATTATATTTCCAGTGCACATATATTAAATATCCAGTGCAGATATATTAAATATCCAGTGTACATATATTATATATATCCAGTGCACATATATTAAATATATCCAGTGCATATATATTAAATATCCAGTGCAGTTATATTAATTATCCAGTGCACACATATTATATATATCCAGTGCACATATATTATATATATCCAGTGCAAATATATTAAATATCCAGTGCATATATATTAAATATCCACTGCACATATATTATATATATCCAGTGCAAATATATTGATTATCCAGTGCACATATATTAAATATCCAGTGCACACATATTATATATATCCAGTGCACATATTTTAAATATCCAGTGCACATATATTAATTATCCAGTGCACACATATTATATATATCCAGTGCACATATATTAAATATCCAGTGCAGATATATTAAATATCCAGTGTACATATATTATATATATCCAGTGCACATATATTAAATATCCAGTGCAGATATATTAAATATCCAGTGTACATATATTATATATATCCAGTGCACATATATTAAATATCCAGTGCAGATATATTAAATATCCAGTGCACACATATTATATATATCCAGTGCACGTATTTTAAATATCCAGTGCACATATATTAATTATCCAGTGCACACATATTATATATATCCAGTGCACATATATTAAATATCCAGTGCAGATATATTAAATATCCAGTGTACATATATTATATATATCCAGTGCACATATATTAAATATATCCAGTGCACATATATTAAATATTCAGTGCACATATATTATATATATATACAGTGCACATATATTAAATATCCAGTGCAAATATATTATATTTTCAGTGCACATACATTAAATATCCAGTGCAGATATATTATTTATCAAGTGCACATATATTAAATATATCCAGTGCACATATATTAAATATCCTGCGCATATATATTAAATATCCAGTGCACATTTATTATATATATCCAGTGCACATATATTAAATATCCAGTGCACATACATTATATATATCCAGTGCACATATATTGTATATATTCATTGCACATAAAATAAATATCCAGTGCACATATATTGTATATCCAGTGCACATACATTATTTATCCAGTGCACATATATTATATATATCCAGTGCACATATATTAAATATCCAGTGCACATAAATTAAATATCCAGTGCACATATATTATATATATCCAGTGCACATATAACATATTTCCAGTGCACATATATTAAATATCCAGTGTAGATATATTATGCATCCAGTGCACATATATTATATATCCAGAGCACATATATTCTATATATCCAGTGTACATATATTAAATATCCAGTGCACATTTATTAAATATCTCGTGCACATATATTATATATATCCAGTGCACATATATTAAATTTCCAGTACACATATATTACATATCTAATGCACATATATTATATGTATCTAGTGCACATATATTAAATATCCGGTGCACATATATTATAAACATCTAGTGCACATATATTATATATCCAGTGCGCATATATTAAATATCCAGAGCACATATATTATAGATCCAGTGCACATATATTAAATGTCCACTACACATATATTACATATCTAGTGCACATATATTAAATATCCAGTGCACATATATTATATATATCCAGTGCACATATATTAAATATCCAGTGCACATATATTATATATATCCATTGCACATATATTAAATATCCAGTGCACATATTTTATATATCCAGTGCACATACATTATATATATATACAGTGCACATTTATTAAATGTCTAGAGCACATATATTATATATATCCAGTTCACATATATTAAATATCCAGTACACATATATTATATATCTAATGCACATATATAATATATCCAGTGCTCATATATTAAATATCCAGAGCTCATATATTATAGATCCACTGCACATATATTAAATATCCACTACACATATATTACATATCTAGTGCACATATATTAAATATCCAGTGCACACATATTATATATATCCAGTGCACATATATTAAATATCCAGTGAACATATATTGTATATATCCAGTGCACATATATTAAATATCCAGTGCACATATATTATATATATCCAGTGCACATATATTAAATATCCAGTGAACATATATTATATATATCCAGTGCACATATATTAAATATCCAGTGCACATATATTATATTTCCATTGTACATATATTAAATATCCAGTGCAGAAATATTATATTTCCAGTGCACAAATATTATATATATCCAGTGCACATACATTATATATCCAGTGCAGATATATTATTTATCCAGTGCATATATATTATATATATATTCAGTGCACATATATTAAATATCCAGTGCAGATATATTAATTATCCAGTGCACACATATTATATATATCCAGTGCACATATATTATATATATCCAGTGCACATATATTAAATATCCAGTGCACATATATTAAATATCCAGTGCACATGTATTAAATATCCATTGCACATATATTACATATATCCAGTGCACATATATTATATATATCCAGTGCACATATATTAATTATCCAGTGCACACATATTATATATATCCAATGCACATATATTATATATCCAGTGCACATATAATATATTTCCAGTGCACATATATTAAATATCCAGTGCACATATATTAAATATCCAGTGCACATGTATTAAATATCCATTGCACATATATTACATATATCCAGTGCACATATATTATATATATCCAGTGCACATATATTAATTATCCAGTGCACACATATTATATATATCCAATGCACATATATTATATATCCAGTGCACATATAATATATTTCCAGTGCACATATATTAAATATCCAGTGCAGATATATTAAATATCCAGTGTACATATATTATATATATCCAGTGCACATATATTAAATATATCCAGTGCACATATATTATATATCCAGTGCACATATATTATATTTCCAGTGCACATATATTAAATATCCAGTGCAGATATATTAAATATCCAGTGTACATATATTATATATATCCAGTGCACATATATTAAATATATCCAGTGCATATATATTAAATATCCAGTGCACATATATTATATATATACAGTGCACATATATTGAATATCCAGTGCAAATATATTATATTTTCAGTGCACATACATTAAATATCCAGTGCAGATTTATTATTTATCCAGTGCACATATATTATATATATCCAGTAGACATATATTAAATATCCAGTGCAGTTATATTAATTATCCAGTGCACACATATTATATATATCCAGTGCACATATATTATATATATCCAGTGCAAATATATTAAATATCCAGTGCACATATATTAAATATCCACTGCACATATATTATATATATCCAGTGCAAATATATTGAATATCCAGTGCACACATATTATATATATCCAGTGCACATATTTTAAATATCCAGTGCACATATATTAATTATCCAGTGTACATATATTATATATATCCAGTGCACATATATTAAATATATCCAGTGCACATATATTAAATATTCAGTGCACATATATTATATATATACAGTGCACATATATTAAATATCCAGTGCAAATATATTATATTTTCAGTGCACATACATTAAATATCCAGTGCAGATATATTATTTATCAAGTGCACATATATTACATATATCCAGTGCACATATATTAAATATCCTGCGCATATATATTAAATATCCAGTGCACATTTATTATATATATCCAGTGCACATATATTAAATATCCAGTGCACATACATTATATATATCCAGTGCACATATATTGTATATATTCATTGCACATAAAATAAATATCCAGTGCACATATATTGTATATCCAGTGCACATACATTATTTATCCAGTGCACATATATTATATATATCCAGTGCACATATATTAAATATCCAGTGCACATAAATTAAATATCCAGTGCACATATATTATATATATCCAGTGCACATTTAACATATTTCCAGTGCACATATATTAAATATCCAGTGTAGATATATTATGCATCCAGTGCACATATATTATTTATCCAGAGCACATATATTCTATATATCCAGTGTACATATATTAAATATCCAGTGCACATTTATTAAATATCTCGTGCACATATATTATATATATCCAGTGCACATATATTAAATTTCCAGTACACATATATTACATATCTAATGCACATATATTATATGTATCTAGTGCACATATATTAAATATCCGGTGCACATATATTATAAACATCTAGTGCACATATATTATATATCCAGTGCGCATATATTAAATATCCAGAGCACATATATTATAGATCCATTGCACATATATTAAATGTCCACTACACATATATTACATATCTAGTGCACATATATTAAATATCCAGTGCACATATATTATATATATCCAGTGCACATATATTAAATATCAAGTGCACATATATTATATATATCCATTGCACATATATTAAATATCCAGTGCACATATTTTATATATCCAGTGCACATTCATTATATATATATACAGTGCACATTTATTAAATATCTAGTGCACATATATTATATATATCCAGTTCACATATATTAAATATCCAGTACACATATATTATATATCTAATGCACATATATTATATATATCTAGTGCACATATATTAAATATCCGGTGCACATATATTATAAACATCCAGTGCACATATATAATATATCCAGTGCTCATATATTAAATATCCGGAGCTCATATATTATAGATCCACTGCACATATATTAAATATCCACTACACATATATTACATATCTAGTGCACATATATTAAATATCCAGTGCACACATATTATATATATCCAGTGCACATATATTAAATATCCAGTGAACATATATTGTATATATCCAGTGCACATATATTAAATATCCAGTGCACATATATTATATTTCCAGTGTACATATATTAAATATCCAGTGCAGAAATATTATATTTCCAGTGCACAAATATTATATATATCCAGTGCACATATATTAAATATCCAGTGCACATATATTAAATATCCAGTGCACATATATTATATATATCCAGTGCACATAAATTAAATATCCAGTGCACATATATTAAATATCCAGTGCACATATATTATATATATACAGTGCACATATATTAAATATCCAGTGCAAATATACTATATTTCCAGTGCACATACATTAAATATCCAGTGCAGATATATTATTTATACAGTGCATATATATTATATATATTCAGTGCACATATATTAAATATCCAGTACACATATATTATATATCTAATGCACATATATTATATATATCTAGTGCACATATATTAAATATCCGGTGCACATATATTATAAACATCCAGTGCACATATATAATATATCCAGTGCTCATATATTAAATATCCAGAGCTCATATATTATAGATCCACTGCACATATATTAAATATCCACTACACATATATTACATATCTAGTGCACAGATATTAAATATCCAGTGCACACATATTATATATATCCAGTGCACATATATTAAATATCCAGTGAACATATATTGTATATATCCAGTGCACATATATTAAATATCCAGTGCACATATATTATATTTCCAGTGTACATATATTAAATATCCAGTGCAGAAATATTATATTTCCAGTGCACAAATATTATATATATCCAGTGCACATATATTAAATATCCAGTGCACATATATTAAATATCCAGTGCACATATATTATATATATCCAGTGCACATAAATTAAATATCCAGTGCACATATATTAAATATCCAGTGCACATATATTATATATATACAGTGCACATATATTAAATATCCAGTGCAAATATACTATATTTCCAGTGCACATACATTAAATATCCAGTGCAGATATATTATTTATACAGTGCATATATATTATATATATTCAGTGCACATATATTAAATATCCAGTGCAGATATATTAATTATCCAGTGCACACATATTATATATATCCAGTGCACATATATTATATATATCCAGTGCACATATATTAAATATCCAGTGCACATATATTAAATATCCAGTGCACATGTATTAAATATCCATTGCACATATATTACATATATCCAGTGCACATATATTATATATATCCAGTGCACATATATTAATTATCCAGTGCACACATATTATATATATCCAGTGCACATATATTATATATCCAGTGCACATATATTATATTTCCAGTGCACATATATTAAATATCCAGTGTAGATATATTAAATATCCAGTGTACATATATTATATATAATCAGTGCACATATATTAAATATATCCAGTGCACATATATTAAATATCCAGTGCACATATATTATATATATACAGTGCACATATATTAAATATCCAGTGCAAATATATTATATTTTCAGTGCACATACATTAAATATCCAGTGCAGATTTATTATTTATCCAGTGCACATATATTATATATATCCAGTAGACATATATTAAATATCCAGTGCAGTTATATTAATTATCCAGTGCACACATATTATATATATCCAGTGCACATATATTATATATATCCAGTGCAAATATATTAAATATCCAGTGCACATATATTAAATATCCACTGCACATATATTATATATAGCCAGTGCAAATATATTGAATATCCAGTGCACATATTTTAAATATCCAGTGCACATATATTAATTATCCAATGCACACATATTCTATATATCCAGTGCACATATATTAAATATCCATTGCACATATATTATATTTCCAGTGCACATATATTAAATATCCAGTGCAGATATATTAAATATCCAGTGTACATATATTATATATATCCAGTGCACATATATTAAATATATCCAATGCACATATATTAAATATTCAGTGCACGTATATTATATATATACAGTGCACATATATTAAATATCCAGTGCAAATATATTATATTTTCAGTGCACATACATTAAATATCCAGTGCAGATATATTATTTATCAAGTGCACATATATTAAATATATCCAGTGCACATATATTAAATATCCAGTGCACATATATTAAATATCCAGTGCACATTTATTATATATATCCAGTGCACATATATTAAATATCCAGTGCACATACATTATATATATCCAGTGCATATATATTGTATATATTCAGTGCACATAAAATAAATATCCAGTGCACATATATTGTATATCCAGTGCACATACATTATTTATCCAGTGCACATATATTATATATATCTAGTGCACATATATTAAATATCCAGTGCACATAAATTAAATATCCAGTGCACATATATTATATATATCCAGTGCACATATAACATATTTCCAGTGCACATATATTAAATATCCAGTGTAGATATTTTATGTATCCAGTGCACATATATTATATATCCAGAGCACATATATTCTATATATCCAGTGTACATATATTAAATATCCAGTGCACATTTATTAAATATCTTGTGCACATATATTATATATATCCAGTGCACATATATTAAATTTCCAGTACACATATATTACATACCTAATGCACATATATTATATGTATCTAGTGCACATATATTAAATATCCGGTGCACATATATTATAAACATCTAGTGCACATATATTATATATCCAGTGCGCATACATTAAATATCCAGAGCACATATATTATAGATCCAGTGCACATATATTAAATGTCCACTACACATATATTACATATCTAGTGCACATATATTATATATATCCAGTGCACATATATTAAATATCCAGTGCACATATATTATATATATCCATTGCATATATATTAAATATCCAGTGCACATATATTATATATCCAGTGCACATACATTATATATATACAGTGCACATTCATTAAATATCTAATGCACATATATTATATATATCCAGTTCACATATATTAAATATCCAGTACACATATATTATATATCTAATGCACATATATTATATATATCTAGTGCACATATATTAAATATCCGGTGCACATATATTATAAACATCCAGTGCACATATATAATATATCCAGTGCTCATATATTAAATATCCAGAGCTCATATATTATAGATCCACTGCACATATATTAAATATCCACTACACATATATTACATATCTAGTGCACATATATTAAATATCCAGTGCACATATATTATATATATCCAGTGCACATATATTAAATATCCAGTGCACATATATTATATATATCCATTGCACATATATTAAATATCCAGTGCACATATATTATATATCCAGTGCACATACATTACATATATACAGTGCACATTTATTAAATATCTAGTGCACATATATTATATATATCCAGTTCACATATATTAAATATCCAGTACACATATATTATATATCTAATGCACATATATTATATATATCTAGTGCACATATATTAAATATCCGGTGCATATATATTATAAACATCGATTGCAAATATATAATAATTCCAGTGCTCATATAATAAATATCCAGAGCTCATACATTATAGATCCACTGCACATATATTAAATATCCACTACACATATATTACATATCTAGTGCACATATATTAAATATCCAGTGCACATGTATTAAATATCCATTGCACATATATTACATATATCCAGTGCACATATATTATATATATCCAGTGCACATATATTAAATATCCAGTACACATATATTATATTTCCAGTGTACATATATTAAATATCCAGTGCAGAAATATTATATTTCCAGTGCACAAATATTATATATATCCAGTGCACATACATTAAATATCCAGTGCAGATATATTATTTATCCAGTGCATATATATTATATATATTCAGTGCACATATATTAAATATCCAGTGCAGATATATTAATTATCCAGTGCACACATATTATATATATCCAGTGCACATATATTATATATATCCAGTGCACATATATTAAATATCCAGTGCACATATATTAAATATCCAGTGCACATGTATTAAATATCCATTGCACATATATTACATATATCCAGTGCACATGTATTATATATATCCAGTGCACATATATTAAATATCCAGTGCACATATATTAAATATCCAGTGCACATATATTATATATATCCAGTGCACATAAATTAAATATCCAGTGCACATATATTATATATATACAGTGCACATATATTAAATATCCAGTGCAAATATATTATATTTTCAGTGCACATGCATTAAATATCCAGTGCAGATTTATTATTTATCCAGTGCACATATATTATATATATCCAGTAGACATATATTAAATATCCAGTGCAGTTATATTAATTATCCAGTGCACACATAATATATATATCCAGTGCACATATATTATATATATCCAGTGCAAATATATTAAATATCCAGTGCACATATATTAAATATCCACTGCACATATATTATATATATCCAGTGCAAATATATTGAATATCCAGTGCACATATATTAAATATCCAGTGCACACATATTGTATATATTCAGTGCACATAAAATAAATATCCAGTGCACATATGTTGTATATCCAGCGCACATACATTATTTATCCAGTGCACATATATTATATATATCCAGTGCACATATATTAAATATCCAGTGCACATAAATTAAATATCCAGTGCACATATATTATATATCCAGTGCACATATATTATATATATCCAGTGCACATATAACATATTTCCAGTGCACATATATTAAATATCCAGTGTAGATATATTATGTATCCAGTGTACATATATTATATATATCCAGTGTACATATATCAAATATCCAGTGCACATTTATTAAATATCTCGTGCACATATATTATACATATCCAGTGCACATATATTAAATTTCCAGTACACATATATTACATATCTAATGCACATATATTATATGTATCTAGTGCACATATATTAAATATCCGGTGCACATATATTATAAACATCTAGTGCACATATATTATATATCCAGTGCGCATATATTAAATATCCAGAGCACATATATTATAGATCCAGTGCACATATATTAAATGTCCACTACACATATATTACATATCTAGTGCACATATATTAAATATCCAGTGCACATATATTATATATATCCAGTGCACATATATTAAATATCCAGTGCACATATATTATATATATCCATTGCACATATATTAAATATCCAGTGCACATATTTTATATATCCAGTGCACATACATTATATATATACAGTGCACATTTATTAAATATCTAGTGCACATATATTATATATATCCAGTTCACATATATTACATATCCAGTACACATATATTATATATCTAATGCACATATATTATATATATCTAGTGCACATATATTAAATATCCGGTGCACATATATTAAAAACATCCAGTGCACATATATAATATATCCAGTGCTCATATATTAAATATCCAGAGCTCATATATTATAGATCCTCTGCACATATATTAAATATCCACTACACATATATTACATATCTAGTGCACATATATTAAATATCCAGTGCACATATATTATATATATCCAGCGCACATATATTAAATAACCAGTGAACATATATTATATATATCCAGTGCACATATATTAAATATCCAGTGCACATATATTATATTTTTAGTGTACATATATTAAATATCCAGTGCAGAAATATTATATTTCCAGTGCACAAATATTATATATATCCAGTGCACATATATTAAATATCCAGTGCACATATATTAAATATCCAGTGCACATATATTATATATATCCAGTGCACATAAATTAAATATCCAGTGCACATATATTAAATATCCAGTGCACATATATTATATATATACAGTAAACATATATTAAATATCCAGTGCAAATATACTATATTTCCAGTGCACATACATTAAATATCCAGTGCAGATATATTATTTATACAGTGCATATATATTATATATATTCAGTGCACATATATTAAATATCCAGTGCAGATATATTAATTATCCAGTGCACACATATTATATATATCCAGAGCACATATATTATATATATCCAGTGCACATATATTAAATATCCAGTGCACATATATTAAATATCCAGTGCACATGTATTAAATATCCATTGCACATATATTACATATATCCAGTGCACATATATTATATATATCCAGTGCACATATATTAATTATCCAGTGCACACATATTATATATATCCAGTGCACATATATTATATATCCAGTGCACATATATTATATTTCCAGTGCACATATATTAAATATCCAGTGTAGATATATTAAATATCCAGTGTACATATATTATATATAATCAGTGCACATATATTAAATATATCCAGTGCACATATATTAAATATCCAGTGCACATAAATTAAATATCCAGTGCACATATATTATATATCCAGTGCACATATATTATATATATCCAGTGCACATATAACATATTTCCAGTGCACATATATTAAATATCCAGTGTAGATATATTATGTATCCAGTGTACATATATTATACATATCCAGTGTACATATATCAAATATCCAGTGCACATTTATTAAATATCTCGTGCACATATATTATACATATCCAGTGCACATATATTAAATTTCCAGTACACATATATTACATATCTAATGCACATATATTATATGTATCTAGTGCACATATATTAAATATCCGGTGCACATATATTATAAACATCTAGTGCACATATATTATATATCCAGTGCGCATATATTAAATATCCAGAGCACATATATTATAGATCCAGTGCACATATATTAAATGTCCACTACACATATATTACATATCTAGTGCACATATATTAAATATCCAGTGCACATATATTATATATATCCAGTGCACATATATTAAATATCCAGTGCACATATATTATATATATCCATTGCACATATATTAAATATCCAGTGCACATATTTTATATATCCAGTGCACATACATTATATATATACAGTGCACATTTATTAAATATCTAGTGCACATATATTATATATATCCAGTTCACATATATTACATATCCAGTACACATATATTATATATCTAATGCACATATATTATATATATCTAGTGCACATATATTAAATATCCGGTGCACATATATTAAAAACATCCAGTGCACATATATAATATATCCAGTGCTCATATATTAAATATCCAGAGCTCATATATTATAGATCCTCTGCACATATATTAAATATCCACTACACATATATTACATATCTAGTGCACATATATTAAATATCCAGTGCACATATATTATATATATCCAGCGCACATATATTAAATAACCAGTGAACATATATTATATATATCCAGTGCACATATATTAAATATCCAGTGCACATATATTATATTTTTAGTGTACATATATTAAATATCCAGTGCAGAAATATTATATTTCCAGTGCACAAATATTATATATATCCAGTGCACATATATTAAATATCCAGTGCACATATATTAAATATCCAGTGCACATATATTATATATATCCAGTGCACATAAATTAAATATCCAGTGCACATATATTAAATATCCAGTGCACATATATTATATATATACAGTAAACATATATTAAATATCCAGTGCAAATATACTATATTTCCAGTGCACATACATTAAATATCCAGTGCAGATATATTATTTATACAGTGCATATATATTATATATATTCAGTGCACATATATTAAATATCCAGTGCAGATATATTAATTATCCAGTGCACACATATTATATATATCCAGAGCACATATATTATATATATATATCCAGTGCACATATATTAAATATCCAGTGCACATATATTAAATATCCAGTGCACATGTATTAAATATCCATTGCACATATATTACATATATCCAGTGCACATATATTATATATATCCAGTGCACATATATTAATTATCCAGTGCACACATATTATATATATCCAGTGCACATATATTATATATCCAGTGCACATATATTATATTTCCAGTGCACATATATTAAATATCCAGTGTAGATATATTAAATATCCAGTGTACATATATTATATATAATCAGTGCACATATATTAAATATATCCAGTGCACATATATTAAATATCCAGTGCACATATATTATATATACAGTGCACATATATTAAATATCCAGTGCAAATATATTATATTTTCAGTGCACATATATTAAATATCCAGTGCAGATTTATTATTTATCCAGTGCACATATATTATATATATCCAGTAGACATATATTAAATATCCAGTGCAGTTATATTAATTATCCCGTGTACACATATTATATATATCCAGTGCACATATATTATATATATCCAGTGCAAATATATTAAATATCCAGTGCACATATATTAAATATCCACTGCACATATATTATATATAGCCAGTGCAAATATATTGAATATCCAGTGCACATATATTAAATATCCAGTGCACACATATTATATATATCCAGTGCACATATTTTAAATATCCAGTGCACATATATTAATTATTCAGTGCACACATATTCTATATATCCAGTGCACATATATTAAATATCCATTGCACATATATTATATTTCCAGAGCACATATATTAAATATCCAGTGCAGATATATTAAATATCCAGTGTACATATATTATATATATCCAGTGCACATATATTAAATATATCCAATGCACATATATTAAATATTCAGTGCACATATATTATATATATACAGTGCACATATATTAAATATCCAGTGCAAATATATTATATTTTCAGTGCACATACATTAAATATCCAGTGCAGATATATTATTTATCAAGTGCACATATATTAAATATATCCAGTGCACATATATTAAATATCCAGTGCACATATATTAAATATCCAGTGCACATACATTATATATATCCAGTGCACATATATTGTATATATTCAGTGCACATAAAATAAATATCCAGTGCACATATATTGTATATCCAGTGCACATACATTATTTATCCAGTGCACATATATTATATATATCCAGTGCACATATATTAAATATCCAGTGCACATAAATTAAATATCCAGTGCACATATATTATTTATATCCAGTGCACATATAACATATTTCCAGTGCACATATATTAAATATCCAGTGTAGATATATTATGTATCCAGTGCACATATATTATATATCCAGAGCACATATATTCTATATATCCAGTGTACATATATTAAATATCCAGTGCACATTTATTAAATATCTAGTGCACATATATTATATATATCCAGTTCACATATATTAAATATCCAGTACACATATATTATATATCTAATGCACATATATTATATATATCTAGTGCACATATATTAAATATCCGGTGCACATATATTATAAACATCCAGTGCACATATATAATATATCCAGTGCTCATATATTAAATATCCAGAGCTCATATATTATAGATCCACTGCACATATATTAAATATCCACTACACATATATTACATATCTAGTGCACATATATTAAATATCCAGTGCACATATATTATATATATCCAGTGCACATATATTAAATATCCAGTGAACATATATTATATATATCCAGTGCACATATATTAAATATCCAGTGCACATATATTATATTTCCAGTGTACATATATTAAATATCCAGTGCAGAAATATTATATTTCCAGTGCACACATATTATATATATCCAGTGCACATATATTAAATATCCAGTGCACATATATTATATATATCCAGTGCACATAAATTAAATATCCAGTGCACATATATTAAATATCCAGTGCACATATATTATATATATACAGTGCACATATATTAAATATCCAGTGCAAATATACTATATTTCCAGTGCACATACATTAAATATCCAGTGCAGATATATTATTTATCCAGTGCATATATATTTTATATATTCAGTGCACATATATTAAATATCCAGTGCAGATATATTAATTATCCAGTGCACACATATTATATATATCCAGTGCACATATATTATATATATCCAGTGCACATATTTTAAATATCCAGTGCACATATATTAAATATCCAGTGCACATGTATTAAATATCCATTGCACATATATTACATATATCCAGTGCACATATATTATATATATACAGTGCACATATATTAATTATCCAGTGCACATATATTAATTATCCAGTGCACACATATTATATATATCCAGTGCACATATATTATATATCCAGTGCACATATATTATATTTCCAGTGCACATACATTAAATATCCAGTGCAGATATATTATGTATCAAGTGCACATATATTATATATATCCAGTGCAAATATATTGAATATTCAGTGCACATATATTAAATATCCAGTGCACACATATTATATATATCCAGTGCACATATTTTAAATATCCAGTGCACATATATTAATTATCCAGTGCACACATATTCTATATATCCAGTGCACATATATTAAATATCCATTACACATATATTATATTTCCAGTGCACATATATTAAATATCCAGTGCAGATATATTAAATATCCAGTGTACATATATTATATTTATCCACTGCACATATATTAAATATATCCAGTGCACATATATTAA
This sequence comes from Leptodactylus fuscus, assembly GCF_031893055.1. Taxonomy (NCBI): domain Eukaryota; kingdom Metazoa; phylum Chordata; class Amphibia; order Anura; family Leptodactylidae; genus Leptodactylus; species Leptodactylus fuscus. Next base: position 65,700 of record NW_027440247.1, on the reverse strand, counting down.
ATATTCAGTGCACATATATTATATATATATACAGTGCACATATATTAAATATCCAGTGCAAATATATTATATTTTCAGTGCACATACATTAGATATCCAGTGCAGATATATTATTCATCAAGTGCACATATATTAAATATATCCAGTGCACATATATTAAATATCCACTGCACATATGTTAAATATCCAGTGCACATTTATTATATATATCCAGTGCACATATATTAAATATCCAGTGCACATACATTATATATATCCAGTGCACATATATTGTATATATTCAGTGCACATAAAATAAATATCCAGTGCACATATACTGTATATCCAGTGCACATACATTATTTATCCAGTGCACATATATTATATATATCCAGTGCACATATATTAAATATCCAGTGCACATATATTATATATATCCAGTGCACATATATTAAATATCCAGTGCACATATAACATATATCCAGTGCACATATATTAAATATCCAGTGCACATATAACATATTTCCAGTGCACATATATTAAATATCCAGTGTAGATATATTATGTATCCAGTGTACATATATTATATATCCAGAGCACATATATTCTATATATCCAGTGTACATATATTAAATATCCAGTGCACATTTATTAAATATCTCGTGCACATATATTATATATATATCCAGTGCACATATATTAAATTTCCAGTACACATATATTACATATCTAATGCACATATATTATATGTATCTAGTGCACATCTATTAAATATCCGGTGCACATATATTATAAACATCTAGTGCACATATATTATATATCCAGTGCGCATATATTAAATATCCAGAGCACATATATTATAGATCCAGTGCACATATATTAAATGTCCACTACACATATATTACATATCTAGTGCACATATATTAAATATCCAGTGCACATATATTATATATATCCAGTGCACATATATTAAATATCCAGTGCACATATATTATATATATCCATTGCACATATATTAAATATCCAGTGCACATATATTATATATCCAGTGCACATACATTATATATATACAGTGCACATTTATTAAATATCTAGTGCACATATATTATATATATCCAGTTCACATATATTAAATATCCAGTACACATATATTATATATCTAATGCACATATATTATATATATATATCTAGTGCACATATATTAAATATCCGGTGCACATATATTATAAACATCCAGTGCAAATATATAATAATTCCAGTGCTCATATATTAAATATCCAGAGCTCATACATTATAGATCCACTGCACATATATTAAATATCCACTACACATATATTACATATCTAGTGCACATATATTAAATATCCAGTGCACATATATTATATATATCCAGTGCACATATATTAAATATCCAGTGAACATATATTATATATATCCAGTGCACATATATTAAATATCCAGTGCACATATATTATATTTCCAGTGTACATGTATTAAATATCCAGTGCAGAAATATTATATTTCCAGTGCACAAATATTATATATATCCAGTGCACATATATTAAATATCCAGTGCACATATATTAAATATCCAGTGCACATATATTATATATATCCAGTGCACATAAATTAAATATCCAGTGCACATATATTATATATATCCAGTGCACATATATTAATTATCCAGTGCACACATATTATATATATCCAGTGCATATATATTAAATATATCCAGTGCACATATATTAAATATCCAGTGCACATATATTATATATATACAGTGCATATATATTAAATATCCAGTGCAAATATATTATATTTTCAGTGCACATACATTAAATATCCAGTGCAGATTTATTATTTATCCAGTGCACATATATTATATATATCCAGTAGACATATATTAAATTTCCAGTGCAGTTATATTAATTGTCCAGTGCACACATATTATATATATATCCAGTGCACATATATTATATATATCCAGTGCAAATATATTGAATATCCAGTGCACATATATTAAATATCCACTGCACATATATTATATATATCCAGTGCAAATATATTGAATATCCAGTGCACATATATTAAAGATCCAGTGCGCACATATTATATATATCCAGTGCACATATTTTAAATATCCAGTGCACATATATTAATTATCCAGTGCACACATATTCTATATATCCAGTGCACATATATTAAATATCCATTGCACATATATTATATTTCCAGTGCACATATAATAAATATCCAGTGCAAATATATTAAATATACAGTGTACATATATTATATATATCCAGTGCACATAAATTAAATATCCAGTGCACATATATTAAATATCCAGTGCACATATATTATATATATACAGTGCACATATATTAAATATCCAGTGCAAATATACTATATTTCCAGTGCACATACATTAAATATCCAGTGCAGATATATTATTTATCCAGTGCACATATATTATATATATTCAGTGCACATATATTAACTATCCAGTGCAGATATATTAATTATCCAGTGCACACATATTATATATATCCAGTGCACATATATTATATATATCCAGTGCACATATATTAAATATCCAGTGCACATATATAAAATATCCAGTGCACATGTATTAAATATCCATTGCACATATATTACATATATCCAGTGCATATATATTATATATATCCAGTGCACATATATTAATTATCCAGTGCACACATATTATATATATCCAGTGCACATATATTAAATATCCAGTGCACATATATTATATATACAGTGCATATATATTAAATATCCAGTGCACATATATTATATATACAGTGCATATATATTAAATATCCAGTGCAAATATATTATATTTTCAGTGGACATACATTAAATATCCAGTGCAGATTTATTATTTATCCAGTGCACATATATTATATATATCCAGTAGACATATATTAAATTTCCAGTGCAGTTATATTAATTGTCCAGTGCACACATATTATATATATATCCAGTGCACATATATTATATATATCCAGTGGAAATATATTGAATATCCAGTGCACATATATTAAATATTCACTGCACATATATTATATATATCCAGTGCAAATATATTGAATATCCAGTGCACATATATTAAATATCCAGTGCGCACATATTATATATATCCAGTGCACATATTTTAAATATCCAGTGCACATATATTAAATATCCATTGCACATATATTATATTTCCAGTGCACATATATTAAATATCCAGTGCAAATAGATTAAATATACAGTGTACATATATTATATATATCCAGTGCACATATATTAAATATATCCAGTGCACATATATTAAATATTCAGTGTACATATATTATATATATACAGTGCACATATATTAAATATCCAGTGCAAATATAATATATTTTCAGTGCACATAAATTACATATCCAGTGCAGGTATATTATTTATCAAGTGCACATATATTAAATATATTCAGTACACATATATTAAATATCCAGTGCACATTTATTATATATATCCAGTGCACATATATTAAATATCCAGTGCACATACATTATATATATCCAGTGCACATATATTGTATATATTCAGTGCACATAAAATAAATATCCAGTGCACATATATTGTATATCCAGTGCACATATATTAAAAATCCAGTGCAGATATATTATGTATCCAGTGAGTGCACATATATTAAATATCCAGTGCACATATATTATATATCCAGTGCACATATATTAAATATCCACTGCACATATATTATATATATCCAGTGCAAATATATTGAATATCCAGTGCACATATATTAAATATCCAGTGCACACATATTATATATATCCAGTGCACATATTTTAAATATCCAGTGCACATATATTAATTATCCAGTGCACACATATTCTATATATCCAGTGCACATATATTAAATATCCAGTGCACATATATTGTATATCCAGTGCACATATATTAAAAATCCAGTGCAGATATATTATGTATTAAGTGCACATATATTATATATATATATATATATCCAGTGCACATATATTAAATATCCAGTGCACATATATTATATATCCAGTGCACATTTATTAAATATCCACTGCACATATATTATATATATCCAGTGCAAATATATTGAATATCCAGTGCACATATATTAAATATCCAGTGCACACATATTATATATATCCAGTGCACATATTTTAAATATCCAGTGCACATATATTAATTATCCAGTGCACACATATTCTATATATCCAGTGCACATATATTAAATATCCAGTGCACATATATTAAATATCCAGTGCACATATATTATATATCCAGTGCACATATATTAAATATCCACTGCACATATATTATATATATCCAGTGCAAATATATTGAATATCCAGTGCACATATATTAAATATCCAGTGCACACATATTATATATATCCAGTGCACATATTTTAAATATCCAGTGCACATATATTAATTATCCAGTGCACACATATTCTATATATCCAGTGCACATATATTAAATATCCAGTGCACATATATTAAATATCCAGTGCACATATATTATATATCCAGTGCACATATATTAAATATCCACTGCACATATATTATATATATCCAGTGCAAATATATTGAATATCCAGTGCACACATATTATATATATCCAGTGCACATATTTTAAATATCCAGTGCACATATATTAATTATCCAGTGCACACATATTCTATATATCCAGTGCACATATATTAAATATCCAGTGCACATATATTATATTTCCAGTGCACATATATTAAATATCCAGTGCAGATATATTAAATATCCAGTGTACATATATCATATATATCCAGTGCACATATAATATATATATGTACAGTGCACATATATTAAATATCCAGTGCAAATATATTATATTTTCAGTGCACATACATTAAATATCCAGTGCAGATATATTATTCATCAAGTGCACATATATTAAATATATCCAGTGCACATATATTAAATATCCACTGCACATATGTTAAATATCCAGTGCACATTTATTATATATATCCAGTGCACATATATTAAATATCCAGTGCACATACATTATATATATCCAGTGCACATATATTGTATATATTCAGTGCACATAAAATAAATATCCAGTGCACATATACTGTATATCCAGTGCACATACATTATTTATCCAGTGCACATATATTATATATATCCAGTGCACATATATTAAATATCCAGTGCACATATATTATATATTTATCCAGTGCACATATATTAAATATCCAGTGCACATATAACATATATCCAGTGCACATATATTAAATATCCAGTGCACATAAAACATATTTCCAGTGCACATATATTAAATATCCAGTGTAGATATATTATGTATCCAGTGCACATATATTATATATCCAGAGCACATATATTCTATATATCCAGTGTACATATATTAAATATCCAGTGCACATTTATTAAATATCTCGTGCACATATATTATATATATATCCAGTGCACATATATTAAATTTCCAGTACACATATATTACATATCTAATGCACATATATTATATCTAGTGCACATATATTAAATATCCGGTGCACATATATTATAAACATCTAGTGCACATATATTATATTTCCAGTACACATATATTACATATCTAATGCACATATATTAATATCTAGTGCACATATATTAAATATCCGGTGCACATATATTATAAATATCTAGTGCACATATATTATATATCCAGAGCACATATATTATAAATATATTATATATATATCCAGTGCACATATATTATATATCCAGAGCACATATATTATAAATATATTATATATATATCCAGTGCACATATATTAAATTTCCAGTACACATATATTACATATCTAATGCACATATATTAATATCTAGTGCACATATATTAAATATCCGGTGCACATATATTATAAACATCTAGTGCACATATATTATATATCCAGAGCACATATATTCTATATATCCAGTGTACATATATTAAATATCCAGTGCACATTTATTAAATATCTCGTGCACATATATTATATATATATCCAGTGCACATATATTAAATTTCCAGTACACATATATTACATATCTAATGCACATATATTATATCTAGTGCACATATATTAAATATCCGGTGCACATATATTATAAACATCTAGTGCACATATATTATATATCCAGTGCGCATATATTAAATATCCAGAGCATATATTATATATCCAGAGCACATATATTCTATATATCCAGTGTACATATATTAAATATCCAGTGCACATTTATTAAATATCTCGTGCACATATATTATATATATATCCAGTGCACATATATTAAATTTCCAGTACACATATATTACATATCTAATGCACATATATTAATATCTAGTGCACATATATTAAATATCCGGTGCACATATATTATAAACATCTAGTGCACATATATTATATATCCAGTGCGCATATATTAAATATTAGAGCACATATATTATAGATCCAGTGCACATATATTAAATGTCCACTACACATATATTACATATCTAGTGCACATATATTAAATATCCAGTGCACATATATTATATATATCCAGTGCACATATATTAAATATCCAGTGCACATATATTATATATATCCATTGCACATATATTAAATATCCAGTGCACATATATTATATATCCAGTGCACATACATTATATATATACAGTGCACATTTATTAAATATCTAGTGCACATATATTATATATATCCATTTCACATATATTAAATATCCAGTACACATATATTATATATCTAATGCACATATATTATATATATCTAGTGCACATATATTAAATATCCGGTGCACATATATTATAAACATCCAGTGCAAATATATAATAATTCCAGTGCTCATATATTAAATATCAAGAGCTCATACATTATAGATCCACTGCACATATATTAAATATCCACTACACATATATTACATATCTAGTGCACATATATTAAATATCCAGTGCACATATATTATATATATCCAGTGCACATATATTAAATATCCAGTGAACATATATTATATATATCCAGTGCACATATATTAAATATCCAGTGCACATATATTATATTTCCAGTGTGCATATATTAAATATCCAGTGCAGAAATATTATATTTCCAGTGCACAAATATTATATATATCCAGTGCACATATATTAAATATCCAGTGCACATATATTAAATATCCAGTGCACATATATTATATATATCCAGTGCACATAAATTAAATATCCAGTGCACATATTTTAAATATCCAGTGCACATACATTATATATATACAGTGCACATATATTAAATATCCAGTGCAAATATACTATATTTCCAGTGCACATACATTAAATATCCAGTGCAGATATATTATTTATCCAGTGCACATATATTATATATATTCAGTGCACATATATTAAATATCCAGTGCAGATATATTAATTATCCAGTGCACACATATTATATATATCCAGTGCACATATATTATATATATCCAGTGCATATATATTAAATATATCCAATGCAAATATATATTAAATATCCAGTGCACATATATTATATATATACAGTGCATATATATTAAATATACAGTGCAAATATATTATATTTTCAGTGCACATACATTAAATATCCAGTGCAGATTTATTATTTATCCAGTGCACATATATTATATATATCCAGTAGACATATATTAAATTTCCAGTGCAGTTATATTAATTGTCCAGTGCACACATATTATATATATATCCAGTGCACATATATTATATATATCCAGTGCAAAAATATTGAATATCCAGTGCACATATATTAAATATCCACTGCACATATATTATATATATCCAGTGCAAATATATTGAATATCCAGTGCACATATATTAAAGATCCAGTGCGCACATATTATATATATCCAGTGCACATATTTTAAATATCCAGTGCACATATATTAATTATCCAGTGCACACATATTCTATATATCCAGTGCACATATATTAAATATCCATTGCACATATATTATATTTCCAGTGCACATATATTAAATATCCAGTGCAAATATATTAAATATACAGTGTACATATATTATATATATCCAGTGCACATATATTAAATATCCAGTGCACATACATTATATATATCCAGTGCACATATATTGTATATATTCAGTGCACATAAAATAAATATCCAGTGCACATATACTGTATATCCAGTGCACATACATTATTTATCCAGTGCACATATATTATATATATCCAGTGCACATATATTAAATATCCAGTGCACATATATTATATATATCCAGTGCACATATAACATATATCCAGTGCACATATATTAAATATCCAGTGCACATATAACATATTTCCAGTGCACATATATTAAATATCCAGTGTAGATATATTATGTATCCAGTGCACATATATTATATATCCAGAGCACATATATTCTATATATCCAGTGTACATATATTAAATATCCAGTACACATATATTACATATCTAATGCACATATATTATATGTATCTAGTGCACATATATTAAATATCCGGTGCACATATATTATAAACATCTAGTGCACATATATTATATATCCAGTGCGCATATATTAAATATCCAGAGCACATATATTATAGATCCAGTGCACATATATTAAATGTCCACTACACATATATTACATATCTAGTGCACATATATTAAATATCCAGTGCACATATATTATATATATCCAGTGCACATATATTAAATATATTCAGTGCACATATATTAAATATTCAGTGCACATATATTATATATATACAGTGCACATATATTAAATATCCAGTGCAAATATATTATATTTTCAGTGCACATACATTAAATATCCAGTGCAGATATATTATTTATCCAGTGAACATTTATTATATGTATCCAGTGCACATATATTAAATATCCAGTGCACATACATTATATATATCCAGTGCACATATATTAAATATCCAGTGCACATACATTATATATATCCAGTGCACATATATTGTATATATTCAGTGCACATAAAATAAATATCCAGTGCACATATATTGTATATCCAGTGCACATACATTATTTATCCAGTGCACATATATTATATATATCCAGTGCACATATATTAAATATCCAGTGCACATAAATTAAATATCCAGTGCACATATATTATATATATCCAGTGCACATATAACATATTTCCAGTGCACATATATTAAATATCCATTGTAGATATATTATGTATCCAGTGCACATATATTATATATCCAGAGCGCATATATTCTATATATCCAGTGTACATATATTAAATATCCAGTGCACATTTATTAAATATCTCGTGCACATATATTATATATATCCAGTGCACATATATTAAATTTCCAGTAAACATATATTACATATCTAATGCACATATATTATATGTATCTAGTGCACATATATAAATATCCGGTGCACATATATTATAAACATCTAGTGCACATATATTATATATCCAGTGCACATATATTAAATATCCAGAGCACATATATTATAGATCCAGTGCACATATATTAAATGTGTACTACACATATATTACATATCTAGTGCACATATATTAAATATCCAGTGCACATATATTATATATATCCAGTGCACATATATTAAATATCCAGTGCACATATATTATATATATCCATTGCACATATATTAAATATCCAGTGCACATATATTATATATCCAGTGCACATACATTATATATATACAGTGCACATTTATTAAATATCTAGTGCACATATATTATATATATCCAGTTCACATATATTATATATCCTGTACACATATATTATATATCTAATGCACATATATTATATATATCTAGTGCACATATATTAAATATCCGGTGCACATATATTATAAACATCCAGTGCACATATATAATATATCCAGTGCTCATATATTAAATATCCAGAGCTCATATATTATAGATCCACTGCACATATATTAAATATCCACTACACATATATTACATATCTAGTGCACATATATTAAATATCCAGTGCACATATATTATATATATCCAGTGCACATATATTAAATATCCAGTGAACATATATTATATATATCCAGTGCACATATATTAAATATCCAGTGCACATATATTATATTTCCAGTAAACATATATTAAATATCCAGTGCAGAAATATTATATTTCCAGTGCACAAATATTATATATATCCAGTGCACATATATTAAATATCCAGTGCACATATATTAAATATCCAGTGCACATATATTATATATATCCAGTGCACATAAATTAAATATCCAGTGCACATATATTAAATATATATTATATATATACAGTGCACATATATTAAATATCCAGTGCAAATATACTATATTTCCAGTGCACATACATTAAATATCCAGTGCAGATATATTATTTATCCAGTGCATAAATATTATATATATTCAGTGCACATATATTAAATATCCAGTGCAGATATATTAATTATCCAGTGCACACATATTATATATATCCAGTGCACATATATTATATATATCCAGTGCACATATATTAAATATCCAGTGCACATATATTAAATATCCAGTGCACATTTATTAAATATCCATTGCACATATATTACATATATCCAGTGCACATATATTATATATATCCAGTGCACATATATTAATTATCCAGTGCACACATATTATATATATCCAGTGCACATATATTATATATCCAGTGCACATATATTATATTTCCAGTGCACATACATTAAATATCCAGTGCAGATATATTATTTATCAAGTGCACATATATTATATATATCCAGTGCAAATATATTGAATATTCAGTGCACATATATTAAATATCCAGTGCACACATATTATATATATCCAGTGCACATATTTTAAATATCCAGTGCACATATATTAATTATCCAGTGCACACATATTCTATATATCCAGTGCACATATATTAAATATCCATTACACATATATTATATTTCCAGTGCACATATATTATATTTCCAGTGCACATACATTAAATATCCAGTGCAGATATATTATTTATCAAGTGCACATATATTATATATATCCAGTGCAAATATATTGAATATTAAGTGCACATATATTAAATATCCAGTGCACACATATTATATATATCCAGTGCACATATTTTAAATATCCAGTGCACATATATTAATTATCCAGTGCACACATATTCTATATATCCAGTGCACATATATTAAATATCCATTACACATATATTATATTTCCAGTGCACATATATTAAATATCCAGTGCAGATATATTAAATATCCAGTGTACATATATTATATATATCCAGTGCACATATATTAAATATATCCAGTGCACATATATTAAATATTCAGTGCACATATATTATATATATATACAGTGCACATATATTAAATATCCAGTGCAAATATATTATATTTTCAGTGCACATACATTAAATATCCAGTGCAGATATATTATTCATCAAGTGCACATATATTAAATATCCACTGCACATATGTTAAATATCCAGTGCACATTTATTATATATATCCAGTGCACATATATTAAATATCCAGTGCACATACATTATATATATCCAGTGCACATATATTGTATATATTCAGTGCACATAAAATAAATATCCAGTGCACATATACTGTATATCCAGTGCAAATACATTATTTATCCAGTGCACATATATTATATATATCCAGTGCACATATATTAAATATCCAGTGCACATATATTATATATATCCAGTGCACATATATTAAATATCCAGTGCACATATAACATATATCCAGTGCACATATATTAAATTTCCAGTGCACATATAACATATTTCCAGTGCACATATATTAAATATCCAGTGTAGATATATTATGTATCCAGTGCACATATATTATATATCCAGAGCACATATATTCTATATATCCAGTGTACATATATTAAATATCCAGTGCACATTTATTAAATATCTCGTGCACATATATTATATATATATCCAGTTGACATATATTAAATTTCCAGTACACATATATTACATATCTAATGCACATATATTATATGTATCTAGTGCACATATATTAAATATCCGGTGCACATATATTATAAACATCTAGTGCACATATATTATATATCCAGTGCGCATATATTAAATATCCAGAGCACATATATTATAGATCCAGTGCACATATATTAAATGTCCACTACACATATATTACATATCTAGTGCACATATATTAAATATCCAGAGCACATATATTATATATATCCAGTGCACATATATTAAATATCCAGTGCACATATATTATATATATCCATTGCACATATATTAAATATCCAGTGCACATATATTATATATCCAGTGCACATACATTATATATATACAGTGCACATTTATTAAATATCTAGTGCACATATATTATGTATATCCAGTTCACATATATTAAATATCCAGAACACATATATTATATATCTAATGCACATATATTATATATATCTAGTGCACATATATTAAATATCCGGTGCACATATATTATAAACATCCAGTGCAAATATATAATAATTCCAGTGCTCATATATTAAATATCCAGAGCTCATACATTATAGATCCACTGCACATATATTAAATATCCACTACACATATATTACATATCTAGTGCACATATATTAAATATCCAGTGCACATATATTATATATATCCAGTGCACATATATTAAATATCCAGTGAACATATATTATATATATCCAGTGCACATATATTAAATATCCAGTGCACATATATTATATTTCCAGTGTACATATACTAAATATCCAGTGCACATATATTATATATATACAGTGCACATATATTAAATATCCAGTGCAAATATACTATATTTCCAGTGCACAGACATTAAATATCCAGTGCAGATATATTATATATCCAGTGCACATATATTATATATATTCAGTGCACATATATTAAATATCCAGTGCAGATATATTAATTATCCAGTGCACACATATTATATATATCCAGTGTACATATATTATATATATCCAGTGCACATATATTAAATATCCAGTGCACATATATTAAATATCCAGTGCACATGTATTAAATATCCATTGCACATATATTACATATATCCAGTGCACATATATTATATATATCCAGTGCACATATATTAATTATCCAGTGCACACATATTATATATATCCAGTGCACATATATTAATTATCTAGTGCACACATATTATATATATCCAGTGCATATATATTAAATATATCCAGTGCACATATATTAAATATCCAGTGCACATATATTATATATATACAGTGCATATATATTAAATATCCAGTGCAAATATATTATATTTTCAGTGCACATACATTAAATATCCAGTGCAGATTTATTATTTATCCAGTGCACATATATTATATATATCCAGTAGACATATATTAAATATCCAGTGCAGTTATATTAATTATCCAGTGCACACATATTATATATATCCAGTGCACATATATTATATATATCCAGTGCAAATATATTAAATATCCAGTGCACATATATTAAATATCCACTGCACATATATTATTTATATCCAGTGCAAATATATTGAATATCCAGTGCACATATATTAAATATCCAGTGCGCACATATTATATATATCCAGTGCACATATTTTAAATATCCAGTGCACATATATTAATTATCCAGTGCACACATATTCTATATATCCAGTGCACATATATTAAATATCCATTGCACATATATTATATTTCCAGTGCACATATATTAAATATCCAGTGCAAATATATTAAATATACAGTGTACATATATTATATATATCCAGTGCACATATATTAAATATATCCAGTGCACATATATTAAATATCCAGTGCACATATATTATATATATCCAGTGCACATATATTAAATATCCAGTGCACATATATTATATATATCCAGTGCACATATATTAAATATCCAGTGCACATATATTATATTTCCAGTGAACATATATTAAATATCCAGTGCAGAAATATTATATTTCCAGTGCACAAATATTATATATATCCAGTGCACATATATTAAATATCCAGTGCACATATATTAAATATCCAGTGCACATATATTATATATATCCAGTGCACATAAATTAAATATCCAGTGCACATATATTAAATATCCAGTGCACATATATTATATATATACAATGCACATATATTAAATATCCAGTGCAAATATACTATATTTCCAGTGCACATACATTAAATATCCAGTGCAGATATATTATTTATCCAGTGCACATATATTATATATATTCAGTGCACATATATTAAATATCCAGTGCAGATATATTAATTATCCAGTGCACACATATTATATATATCCAGTGCACATATATTATATATATCCAGTGCACATATATTAAATATCCAGTGCACATATATTAAATATCCAGTGCACATATATTAAATATCCAGTGCACATGTATTAAATATCCATTGCACATATATTAAAAATATCCAGTGCACATATATTATATATATCCAGTGCACATATATTAATTATCCAGTGCACACATATTATATATATCCAGTGCATATATATTAAATATATCCAGTGCACATATATTAAATATCCAGTGCACATATATTATATATATACAGTGCATATATATTAAATATCCAGTGCAAATATATTATATTTTCAGTGCACATACATTAAATATCCAGTGCAGATTTATTATTTATCCAGTGCACATATATTATATATATTTAGTAGACATATATTAAATTTCCAGTGCCGTTATATTAATTGTCCAGTGCACACATATTATATATATCCAGTGCACATATATTATATATATCCAGTGCAAATATATTGAATATCCAGTGCACATATATTAAATATCCACTGCACATATATTATATATATCCAGTGCAAATATATTGAATATCCAGTGCACATATTTTAAATATCCAGTGCACATATATTAATTATCCAGTGCACACATATTCTATATATCCAGTGCACATATATTAAATATCCATTGCACATATATTATATTTCCAGTGCACATATATTAAATATCCAGTGCAAATATATTAAATATACAGTGTACATATATTATATATATCCAGTGCACATATATTAAATATATCCAGTGCACATATATTAAATATTCAGTGCACATATATTATATATATACAGTGCACATATATTAAATATCCAGTGCAACTATATTATATTTTCAGTGCACATACATTAAATATCCAGTGCAGATATATTATTTATCAAATGCACATATATTAAATATATCCAGTGCACATATATTAAATATCCAGTGCACATATATTAAATATCCAGTGCACATTTATTATATATATCCAGTGCACATATATTAAATATCCAGTGCACATACATTATATATATCCAGTGCACATATATTGTATATATTCAGTGCACATAAAATAAATATCTAGTGCACATATATTGTATATCCAGTGCACATACATTATTTATCCAGTGCACATATATTATATATATCCAGTGCACATATATTAAATATCCAGTGCACATAAATTAAATATCCAGTGCACATATATTATATATATCCAGTGCACATATAACATATTTCCAGTGCACATATATTAAATATCCATTGTAGATATATTATGTATCCAGTGCACATATATTATATATCCAGAGCACATATATTCTATATATCCAGTGTACATATATTAAATATCCAGTGCACATTTATTAAATATCTCGTGCACATATATTATATATATCCAGTGCACATATATTAAATTTCCAGTAAACATATATTACATATCTAATGCACATATATTATATGTATCTAGTGCACATATATTAAATATCCGGTGCACATATATTATAAACATCTAGTGCACATATATTATATATCCAGTGCACATATATTAAATATCCAGAGCACATATATTATAGATCCAGTGCACATATATTAAATGTGTACTACACATATATTACATATCTAGTGCACATATATTAAATATCCAGTGCACATATATTATATATATCCATTGCACATATATTAAATATCCAGTGCACATATATTATATATCCAGTGCACATACATTATATATATACAGTGCACATTTATTAAATATCTAGTGCACATATATTATATATATCCAGTTCACATATATTAAATATCCAGTACACATATATTATATATCTAATGCACATATATTATATATATCTAGTGCACATATATTAAATATCCGGTGCACATATATTATAAACATCCAGTGCACATATATAATATATCCAGTGCTCATATATTAAATATCCAGAGCTCATATATTATAGATCCACTGCACATATATTAAATATCCACTACACATATATTACATATCTAGTGCACATATATTAAATATCCAGTGCACATATATTATATATATCCAGTGCACATATATTAAATATCCAGTGAACATATATTATATATATCCAGTGCACATATATTAAATATCCAGTGCACATATATTATATTTCCAGTGTACATATATTAAATATCCAGTGCAGAAATATTATATTTCCAGTGCACAAATATTATATATATCCAGTGCACATATAATAAATATCCAGTGCACATATATTATATATATCCAGTGCACATAAATTAAATATCCAGTGCACATATATTAAATATCCAGTGCACATATATTATATATATACAGTGCACATATATTAAATATCCAGTGCAAATATACTATATTTCCAGTGCACATACATTAAATATCCAGTGCAGATATATTATTTATCCAGTGCATATATATTTTATATATTCAGTGCACATATATTAAATATCCAGTGCAGATATATTAATTATCCAGTGCACACATATTATATATATCCAGTGTACATATATCATATATATCCAGTGCACATATAATATATATATATATACAGTGCACATATATTAAATATCCAGTGCAAATATATTATATTTTCAGTGCACATACATTAAATATCCAGTGCAGATATATTATTCATCAAGTGCACATATATTAAATATATCCAGTGCACATATATTAAATATCCACTGCACATATGTTAAATATCCAGTGCACATTTATTATATATATCCAGTGCACATATATTAAATATCCAGTGCACATACATTATATATATCCAGTGCACATATATTGTATATATTCAGTGCACATAAAATAAATATCCAGTGCACATATACTGTATATCCAGTGCACATACATTATTTATCCAGTGCACATATATTATATATATCCAGTGCACATATATTAAATATCCAGTGCACATATATTATATATATATCCAGTGCACATATATTAAATATCCAGTGCACACATATTATATATATCCAGTGCACATATTTTAAATATCCAGTGCACATATATTAATTATCCAGTGCACACTGCACATATATTAAATATCCGGTGCACATATATTATAAACATCTAGTGCACATATATTATATATCCAGTGCGCATATATTAAATATCCAGAGCACATATATTATAGATCCAGTGCACATATATTAAATGTCCACTACACATATATTACATATCTAGTGCACATATATTAAATATCCAGTGCACATATATTATATATATCCAGTGCACATATATTAAATATCCAGTGCACATATATTATAAATATCCATTGCACATATATTAAATATCCGGTGCACATATATTATATATCCAGTGCACATACATTATATGTATACAGTGCACATTTATTAAATATCTAGTGCACATATATTATATATATCCAGTTCACATATATTAAATATCCAGTACACATATATTATATATCTAATGCACATATATTATATATATCTAGTGCACATATATTAAATAACCGGTGCACATATATTATAAACATCCAGTGCAAATATATAATAATTCCAGTGCTCATATACAAAATATCCAGAGCTCATACATTATAGATCCACTGCACATATATTAAATATCCACTACACATATATTACATATCTAGTGCACATATATTAAATATCCAGTGCACATATATTATATATATCCAGTGCGCATATATTAAATATCCAGTGCACATATATTATATATCTAATGCACATATATTATATATATCTAGTGCACATATATTAAATAACCGGTGCACATATATTATAAACATCCAGTGCAAATATATAATAATTCCAGTGCTCATATACAAAATATCCAGAGCTCATACATTATAGATCCACTGCACATATATTAAATATCCACTACACATATATTACATATCTAGTGCACATATATTAAATATCCAGTGCACATATATTATATATATCCAGTGCACATATATTAAATATCCAGTGAACATATATTATATATATCCAGTGCGCATATATTAAATATCCAGTGCACATATATTATATTTCCAGTGTACATATATTAAATATCCAGTGCAGAAATATTATATTTCCAGTGCACAAATATTATATATATCCAGTGCACATATATTAAATATCCAGTGCACATATATTAAATATCCAGTGCAGAAATATTATATTTCCAGTGCACATATATTATATATATCCAGTGCAAAAATATTGAATATCCAGTGCACATATATTAAATATCCACTGCACATATATTATATATATCCAGTGCAAATATATTGAATATCCAGTGCACATATATTAAAGATCTAGTGCGCACATATTATATATATCCAGTGCACATATTTTAAATATCCAGTGCACATATATTAATTATCCAGTGCACACATATTCTATATATCCAGTGCACATATATTAAATATCCATTGCACATATATTATATTTCCAGTGCACATATATTAAATATCCAGTGCAAATATATTAAATATACAGTGTACATATATTATATATATCCAGTGCACATATATTAAATATATCCAGTGCACATATATTAAATATTCAGTGCACATATATTATATATATACAGTGCACATATATTAAATATCCAGTGCAAATATATTATATTTTCAGTGCACATACATTAAATATCCAGTGCAGATATATTATTTATCAAGTGCACATATATTAAATATCCAGTGCACATATATTATATTTCCAGTGTACATATATTAAATATCCAGTGCAGAAATATTATATTTCCAGTGCACAAATATTATATATATCCTGTGCACATATATTAATTATCCAGTGCACATATATTAAATATCCAGTGCACATATATTATATATATCCAGTGCACATAAATTAAATATCCAGTGCACATATATTAAATATCCAGTGCACATATATTATATATATACAGTGCACATATATTAAATATGCAGTGCAAATATACTATATTTACAGTGCACATACATTAAATATCCAGTGCAGATATATTATTTATCCAGTGCACATATATTATATATATACAGTGCACATTTATTAAATATCTAGTGCACATATATTATATATATCCAGTTCACATATATTAAATATCCAGTACACATATATTATATATCTAATGCACATATATTATATATATCTAGTGCACATATATTAAATATCCGGTGCACATATATTATAAACATCCAGTGCACATATATAATATATC
Source organism: Leptodactylus fuscus (assembly GCF_031893055.1). Classification (NCBI taxonomy): domain Eukaryota; kingdom Metazoa; phylum Chordata; class Amphibia; order Anura; family Leptodactylidae; genus Leptodactylus; species Leptodactylus fuscus. Next base: position 46,068 of record NW_027440247.1, on the reverse strand, counting down.
CAGTGCTCATATATTAAATATCCAGAGCTCATATATTATAGATCCACTGCACATATATTAAATATCCACTACACATATATTACATATCTAGTGCACATATATTAAATATCCAGTGCACATATATTATATATATCCAGTGCACATATATTAAATATCCAGTGAACATATATTATATATATCCAGTGCACATATATTAAATATCCAGTGCACATATATTATATTTCCAGTGTACATATATTAAATATCCAGTGCAGAAATATTATATTTCCAGTGCACAAATATTATATATATCCAGTGCACATATAATAAATATCCAGTGCACATATATTATATATATCCAGTGCACATAAATTAAATATCCAGTGCACATATATTAAATATCCAGTGCACATATATTATATATATACAGTGCACATATATTAAATATCCAGTGCAAATATACTATATTTCCAGTGCACATACATTAAATATCCAGTGCAGATATATTATTTATCCAGTGCATATATATTTTATATATTCAGTGCACATATATTAAATATCCAGTGCAGATATATTAATTATCCAGTGCACACATATTATATATATCCAGTGCACATATATTATATATATCCAGTGCACATATTTTAAATATCCAGAGCACATATATTAAATATCCAGTGCACATGTATTAAATATCCATTGCACATATATTACATATATCCAGTGCACATATATTATATATCCAGTGCACATATATTATATTTCCAGTGCACATACATTAAATATCCAGTGCAGATATATTATTTATCAAGTGCACATATATTATATATATCCAGTGCAAATATATTGAATATTCAGTGCACATATATTAAATATCCAGTGCACACATATTATATATATCCAGTGCACATATTTTAAATATCCAGTGCACATATATTAATTATCCAGTGCACACATATTCTATATATCCAGTGCACATATATTAAATATCTATTACACATATATTATATTTCCAGTGCACATATATTAAATATCCAGTGCAGATATATTAAATATCCAGTGTACATATATTATATTTATCCACTGCACATATATTAAATATATCCAATGCACATATATTAAATATTCAGTGCACATATATTATATATATATATACAGTGCACATACATTAAATATCCAGTGCAGATATATTATTCATCAAGTGCACATATATTAAATATATCCAGTGCACATATATTAAATATCCACTGCACATATGTTAAATATCCAGTGCACATTTATTATATATATCCAGTGCACATATATTAAATATCCAGTGCACATACATTATATATATCCAGTGCACATATATTGTATATATTCAGTGCACATAAAATAAATATCCAGTGCACATATACTGTATATCCAGTGCACATACATTATTTATCCAGTGCACATATATTATATATATCCAGTGCACATATATTAAATATCCAGTGCACATATATTATATATATCCAGTGAACATATATTAAATATCCAGTGCACATATAACATATATCCAGTGCACATATATTAAATATCCAGTGCACATATAACATATTTCCAGTGCACATATATTAAATATCCAGTGTAGATATATTATGTATCCAGTGCACATATATTATATATCCAGAGCACATATATTCTATATATCCAGTGTACATATATTAAATATCCAGTGCACATTTATTAAATATCTCGTGCACATATATTATATATATATCCAGTGCACATATATTAAATTTCCAGTACACATATATTACATATCTAATGCACATATATTATATGTATCTAGTGCACATATATTAAATATCCGGTGCACATATATTATAAACATCTAGTGCACATATATTATATATCCAGTGCGCATATATTAAATATCCAGAGCACATATATTATAGATCCAGTGCACATATATTAAATGTCCACTACACATATATTACATATCTAGTGCACATATATTAAATATCCAGTGCACATATATTATATATATCCAGTGCACATATATTAAATATCCAGTGCACATATATTATATATATCCATTGCACATATATTAAATATCCAGTGCACATATATTATATATCCAGTGCACATACATTATATATATACAGTGCACATTTATTAAATATCTAGTGCACATATATTATATATATCCAGTTCACATATATTAAATATCCAGTACACATATATTATATATCTAATGCACATATATTATATATATCTAGTGCACATATATTAAATATCCGGTGCACATATATTATAAACATCCAGTGCAAATATATAATAATTCCAGTGCTCATATATTAAATATCCAGAGCTCATACATTATAGATCCACTGCACATATATTAAATATCCACTACACATATATTACATATCTAGTGCACATATATTAAATATCCAGTGCACATATATTATATATATCCAGTGCACATATATTAAATATCCAGTGAACATATATTATATATATCCAGTGCACATATATTAAATATCCAGTGCACATATATTATATTTCCAGTGTACATATATTAAATATCCAGTGCAGAAATATTATATTTCCAGTGCACAAATATTATATATATATCCAGTGCACATATATTAAATATCCAGTGCACATATATTAAATATCCAGTGCAAATATATAATAATTCCAGTGCTCATATAATAAATATCCAGAGCTCATACATTATAGATCCACTGCACATATATTAAATATCCACTACACATATATTATATTTCCAGTGTACATATATTAAATATCCAGTGCAGAAATATTATATTTCCAGTGCACAAATATTATATATATCCAGTGCACATACATTAAATATCCAGTGCAGATATATTATTTATCCAGTGCATATATATTATATATATATATTCAGTGCACATATATTAAATATCCAGTGCAGATATATTAATTATCCAGTGCACACATATTATATATATCCAGTGCACATATATTATATATATCCAGTGCACATATATTAAATATCCAGTGCACATATATTAAATATCCAGTGCACATGTATTAAATATCCATTGCACATATATTACATATATCCAGTGCACATATATTATATATATCCAGTGCACATATATTAATTATCCAGTGCACACATATTATATATATCCAGTGTACATATACTATATATCCAGTGCACATATATTATATTTCCAGTGCACATACATTAAATATCCAGTGCAGATTTATTATTTATCCAGTGCACATATATTATATATATCCAGTAGACATATATTAAATATCCAGTGCAGTTATATTAATTATCCAGTGCACACATATTATATATATCCAGTGCACATATATTATATACATCCAGTGCAAATATATTAAATATCCAGTGCACATATATTATATATCCACTGCACATATATTATATATATCCAGTGCAAATATATTGAATATCCAGTGCACATATATTAAATATCCAGTGCACACATATTATATATATCCAGTGCACATATTTTAAATATCCAGTGCACATATATTAATTATCCAGTGCACACATATTCTATATATCCAGTGCACATATATTAAATATCCAGTGCAGATATATTAAATATCCAGTGTACATATATTATATATATCCAGTGCACATATATTAAATATATCCAGTGCACATATATTAAATATTCAGTGCACATATATTATATATATACAGTGCACATATATTATATATCCAGTGCAAATAAATTATATTTTCAGTGCACATACATTAAATATCCAGTGCAGATATATTATTTATCAAGTGCACATATATTAAATATATCCAGTGCACATATATTAAATATCCTGCGCATATATATTAAATATCCAGTGCACATTTATTATATATATCCAGTGCACATATATTAAATATTCAGTGCACATACATTATATATATCCAGTGCACATATATTGTATATATTCATTGCACATAAAATAAATATCCAGTGCACATATATTGTATATCCAGTGCACATACATTATTTATCCAGTGCACATATATTATATATATCCAGTGCACATATATTAAATATCCAGTGCACATAAATTAAATATCCAGTGCACATATATTATATATATCCAGTGCACATATAACATATTTCCAGTGCACATATATTAAATATCCAGTGTAGATATATTATGCATCCAGTGCACATATATTCTATATATCCAGTGTACATATATTAAATATCCAGTGCACATTTATTAAATATCTCGTGCACATATATTATATATATCCAGTGCACATATATTAAATTTCCAGTACACATATATTACATATCTAATGCACATATATTATATGTATCTAGTGCACATATATTAAATATCCGGTGCACATATATTATAAACATCTAGTGCACATATATTATATATCCAGTGCGCATATATTAAATATCCAGAGCACATATATTATAGATCCAGTGCACATATATTAAATGTCCACTACACATATATTACATATCTAGTGCACATATATTAAATATCGAGTGCACATATATTATATATATCCAGTGCACATATATTAAATATCCAGTGCACATATATTATATATATCCATTGCACATATATTAAATATCCAGTGCACATATTTTATATATCCAGTGCACATACATTATATATATATACAGTGCACATTTATTAAATATCTAGTGCACATATATTATATGTATCCAGTTCACATATATTAAATATCCAGTACACATATATTATATATCTAATGCACATATATTATATATATCTAGTGCACATATATTAAATATCCGGTGCACATATATTATAAACATCCAGTGCACATATATAATATATCCAGTGCTCATATATTAAATATCCAGAGCTCATGTATTATAGATCCACTGCACATATATTAAATATCCACTACACATATATTACATATCTAGTGCACATATATTAAATATCCAGTGCACATATATTATATATATCCAGTGCACATATATTAAATATCCAGTGCACATATATTATATATATCCAGTGAACATATATTAAATATCCAGTGCACATATAACATATATCCAGTGCACATATATTAAATATCCAGTGCACATATAACATATTTCCAGTGCACATATATTAAATATCCAGTGTAGATATATTATGTATCCAGTGCACATATATTATATATCCAGAGCACATATATTCTATATATCCAGTGTACATATATTAAATATCCAGTGCACATTTATTAAATATCTCGTGCACATATATTATATATATATCCAGTGCACATATATTAAATTTCCAGTACACATATATTACATATCTAATGCACATATATTATATGTATCTAGTGCACATATATTAAATATCCGGTGCACATATATTATAAACATCTAGTGCACATATATTATATATCCAGTGCGCATATATTAAATATCCAGAGCACATATATTATAGATCCAGTGCACATATATTAAATGTCCACTACACATATATTACATATCTAGTGCACATATATTAAATATCCAGTGCACATATATTATATATATCCAGTGCACATATATTAAATATCCAGTGCACATATATTATATATATCCATTGCACATATATTAAATATCCAGTGCACATATATTATATATCCAGTGCACATACATTATATATATACAGTGCACATTTATTAAATATCTAGTGCACATATATTATATATATCCAGTTCACATATATTAAATATCCAGTACACATATATTATATATCTAATGCACATATATTATATATATCTAGTGCACATATATTAAATATCCGGTGCACATATATTATAAACATCCAGTGCAAATATATAATAATTCCAGTGCTCATATATTAAATATCCAGAGCTCATACATTATAGATCCACTGCACATATATTAAATATCCACTACACATATATTACATATCTAGTGCACATATATTAAATATCCAGTGCACATATATTATATATATCCAGTGCACATATATTAAATATCCAGTGAACATATATTATATATATCCAGTGCACATATATTAAATATCCAGTGCACATATATTATATTTCCAGTGTACATATATTAAATATCCAGTGCAGAAATATTATATTTCCAGTGCACAAATATTATATATATATCCAGTGCACATATATTAAATATCCAGTGCACATATATTAAATATCCAGTGCAAATATATAATAATTCCAGTGCTCATATAATAAATATCCAGAGCTCATACATTATAGATCCACTGCACATATATTAAATATCCACTACACATATATTATATTTCCAGTGTACATATATTAAATATCCAGTGCAGAAATATTATATTTCCAGTGCACAAATATTATATATATCCAGTGCACATACATTAAATATCCAGTGCAGATATATTATTTATCCAGTGCATATATATTATATATATATTCAGTGCACATATATTAAATATCCAGTGCAGATATATTAATTATCCAGTGCACACATATTATATATATCCAGTGCACATATATTATATATATCCAGTGCACATATATTAAATATCCAGTGCACATATATTAAATATCCAGTGCACATGTATTAAATATCCATTGCACATATATTACATATATCCAGTGCACATATATTATATATATCCAGTGCACATATATTAATTATCCAGTGCACACATATTATATATATCCAGTGTACATATACTATATATCCAGTGCACATATATTATATTTCCAGTGCACATACATTAAATATCCAGTGCAGATTTATTATTTATCCAGTGCACATATATTATATATATCCAGTAGACATATATTAAATATCCAGTGCAGTTATATTAATTATCCAGTGCACACATATTATATATATCCAGTGCACATATATTATATACATCCAGTGCAAATATATTAAATATCCAGTGCACATATATTAAATATCCACTGCACATATATTATATATATCCAGTGCAAATATATTGAATATCCAGTGCACATATATTAAATATCCAGTGCACACATATTATATATATCCAGTGCACATATTTTAAATATCCAGTGCACATATATTAATTATCCAGTGCACACATATTCTATATATCCAGTGCACATATATTAAATATCCAGTGCAGATATATTAAATATCCGGTGTACATATATTATATATATCCAGTGCACATATATTAAATATATCCAGTGCACATATATTAAATATTCAGTGCACATATATTATATATATACAGTGCACATATATTATATATCCAGTGCAAATAAATTATATTTTCAGTGCACATACATTAAATATCCAGTGCAGATATATTATTTATCAAGTGCACATATATTAAATATATCCAGTGCACATATATTAAATATCCTGCGCATATATATTAAATATCCAGTGCACATTTATTATATATATCCAGTGCACATATATTAAATATCCAGTGCACATACATTATATATATCCAGTGCACATATATTGTATATATTCATTGCACATAAAATAAATATCCAGTGCACATATATTGTATATCCAGTGCACATACATTATTTATCCAGTGCACATATATTATATATATCCAGTGCACATATATTAAATATCCAGTGCACATAAATTAAATATCCAGTGCACATATATTATATATATCCAGTGCACATATAACATATTTCCAGTGCACATATATTAAATATCCAGTGTAGATATATTATGCATCCAGTGCACATATATTCTATATATCCAGTGTACATATATTAAATATCCAGTGCACATTTATTAAATATCTCGTGCACATATATTATATATATCCAGTGCACATATATTAAATTTCCAGTACACATATATTACATATCTAATGCACATATATTATATGTATCTAGTGCACATATATTAAATATCCGGTGCACATATATTATAAACATCTAGTGCACATATATTATATATCCAGTGCGCATATATTAAATATCCAGAGCACATATATTATAGATCCAGTGCACATATATTAAATGTCCACTACACATATATTACATATCTAGTGCACATATATTAAATATCCAGTGCACATATATTATATATATCCAGTGCACATATATTAAATATCCAGTGCACATATATTATATATATCCATTGCACATATATTAAATATCCAGTGCACATATTTTATATATCCAGTGCACATACATTATATATATATACAGTGCACATTTATTAAATATCTAGTGCACATATATTATATGTATCCAGTTCACATATATTAAATATCCAGTACACATATATTATATATCTAATGCACATATATTATATATATCTAGTGCACATATATTAAATATCCGGTGCACATATATTATAAACATCCAGTGCACATATATAATATATCCAGTGCTCATATATTAAATATCCAGAGCTCATGTATTATAGATCCACTGCACATATATTAAATATCCACTACACATATATTACATATCTAGTGCACATATATTAAATATCCAGTGCACACATATTATATATATCCAGTGCACATATATTAAATATCCAGTGAACATATATTGTATATATCCAGTGCACATATATTAAATATCCAGTGCACATATATTATATTTCCAGTGTACATATATTAAATATCCAGTGCAGAAATATTATATTTCCAGTGCACAAATATTATATATATCCAGTGCACATATATTAAATATCCAGTGCACATATATTAAATATCCAGTGCACATATATTATATATATCCAGTGCACATAAATTAAATATCCAGTGCACATATATTAAATATCCAGTGCACATATATTATATATATACAGTGCACATATATTAAATATCCAGTGCAAATATACTATATTTCCAGTGCACATACATTAAATATCCAGTGCAGATATATTATTTATACAGTGCATATATATTATATATATTCAGTGCACATATATTAAATATCCAGTGCAGATATATTAATTATCCAGTGCACACATATTATATATATCCAGTGCACATATATTATATATATCCAGTGCACATATATTAAATATCCAGTGCACATATATTAAATATCCAGTGCACATGTATTAAATATCCATTGCACATATATTACATATATCCAGTGCACATATATTATATATATCCAGTGCACATATATTAATTATCCAGTGCACACATATTATATATATCCAGTGCACATATATTATATATCCAGTGCACATATATTATATTTCCAGTGCACATATATTAAATATCCAGTGTAGATATATTAAATATCCAGTGTACATATATTATATATAATCAGTGCACATATATTAAATATATCCAGTGCACATATATTAAATATCCAGTGCACATATATTATATATATACAGTGCACATATATTAAATATCCAGTGCAAATATATTATATTTTCAGTGCACATATTTAAATATCCAGTGCAGATTTATTATTTATCCAGTGCACATATATTATATATATCCAGTAGACATATATTAAATATCCAGTGCAGTTATATTAATTATCCAGTGCACACATATTATATATATCCAGTGCACATATATTATATATATCCAGTGCAAATATATTAAATATCCAGTGCACATATATTAAATATCCACTGCACATATATTATATATAGCCAGTGCAAATATATTGAATATCCAGTGCACATATATTAAATATCCAGTGCACACATATTAAATATATCCAGTGCACATATTTTAAATATCCAGTGCACATATATTAATTATCCAGTGCACACATATTCTATATATCCAGTGCACATATATTAAATATCCATTGCACATATATTATATTTCCAGTGCACATATATTAAATATCCAGTGCAGATATATTAAATATCCAGTGTACATATATTATATATATCCAGTGCACATATATTAAAAATATCCAATGCACATATATTAAATATTCAGTGCACATATATTATATATATACAGTGCACATATATTAAATATCCAGTGCAAATATATTATATTTTCAGTGCACATACATTAAATATCCAGTGCAGATATATTATTTATCAAGTGCACATATATTAAATATATCCAGTGCACATATATTAAATATCCAGTGCACATATATTAAATATCCAGTGCACATTTATTATATATATCCAGTGCACATATATTAAATATCCAGTGCACATACATTATATATATCCAGTGCATATATATTGTATATATTCAGTGCACATAAAATAAATATCCAGTGCACATATATTGTATATCCAGTGCACATACATTATTTATCCAGTGCACATATATTATATATATCCAGTGCACATATATTAAATATCCAGTGCACATAAATTAAATATCCAGTGCACATATATTATATATATCCAGTGCACATATAACATATTTCCAGTGCACATATATTAAATATCCAGTGTAGATATATTATGTATCCAGTGCACATATATTATATATCCAGAGCACATATATTCTATATATCCAGTGCACATACATTATATATATACAGTTCACATTCATTAAATATCTAGTGCACATATGTTATATATATCCAGTTCACATATGTTAAATATCCAGTACACATATATTATATATCTAATGCACATATATTATATATATCTAGTGCACATATATTAAATATCCGGTGCACATATATTATAAACATCCAGTGCACATATATAATATATCCAGTGCTCATATATTAAATATCCAGAGCTAATATATTATAGATCCACTGCACATATATTAAATATCCACTACACATATATTACATATCTAGTGCACATATATTAAATATCCAGTGCACATATATTATATATATCCAGTGCACATATATTAAATATCCAGTGCACATATATTATATATATCCATTGCACATATATTAAATATCCAGTGCACATATATTATATATCCAGTGCACATACATTACATATATACAGTGCACATTTATTAAATATCTAGTGCACATATATTATATATATCCAGTTCACATATATTAAATATCCAGTACACATATATTATATATCTAATGCACATATATTATATATATCTAGTGCACATATATTAAATATCCGGTGCATATATATTATAAACATCCAGTGCAAATATATAATAATTCCAGTGCTCATATAATAAATATCCAGAGCTCATTCATTATAGATCCACTGCACATATATTAAATATCCACTACACATATATTACATATCTAGTGCACATATATTAAATATCCAGTGCACATATATTATATATATCCAGTGCACATATATTAAATATCCAGTGAACATATATTATATATATCCAGTGCACATATATTAAATATCCAGTGCACATATATTATATTTCCAGTGTACATATATTAAATATCCAGTGCAGAAATATTATATTTCCAGTGCACAAATATTATATATATCCAGTGCACATAAATTAAATATCCAGTGCACATATATTAAATATTCAGTGCACATATATTATATATATACAGTGCACATATATTAAATATCCAGTGCAAATATATTATATTTTCAGTGCACATACATTAAATATCCAGTGCAGATATATTATTTATCAAGTGCACATATATTAAATATATCCAGTGCACATATATTAAATATCCAGTGCACATATATTAAATATCCAGTGCACATTTATTATATATATCCAGTGCACATATATTAAATATCCAGTGCACATACATTATATATATCCAGTGCATATATATTGTATATATTCAGTGCACATAAAATAAATATCCAGTGCACATATATTGTATATCCAGTGCACATACATTATTTATCCAGTGCACATATATTATATATATCCAGTGCACATATATTAAATATCCAGTGCACATAAATTAAATATCCAGTGCACATATATTATATATATCCAGTGCACATATAACATATTTCCAGTGCACATATATTAAATATCCAGTGTAGATATATTATGTATCCAGTGCACATATATTATATATCCAGAGCACATATATTCTATATATCCAGTGTACATATATTAAATATCCAGTGCACATTTATTAAATATCTCGTGCACATATATTATATATATCCATTGCACATATATTAAATTTCCAGTACACATATATTACATACCTAATGCACATATATTATATGTATCTAGTGCACATATATTAAATATCCGGTGCACATATATTATAAACATCTAGTGCACATATATTATATATCTAGAGCGCATACATTAAATATCCAGAGCACATATATTATAGATCCAGTGCACATATATTAAATGTCCACTACACATATATTACATATCTAGTGCACATATATTAAATATCCAGTGCACATATATTAAATATCCAGTGAGCGTATATTATATATATCCATTGCACATATATTAAATATCCAGTGCACATATATTATATATCCAGTGCACATACATTATATATATACAGTTCACATTCATTAAATATCTAGTGCACATATGTTATATATATCCAGTTCACATATGTTAAATATCCAGTACACATATATTATATATCTAATGCACATATATTATATATATCTAGTGCACATATATTAAATATCCGGTGCACATATATTATAAACATCCAGTGCACATATATAATATATCCAGTGCTCATATATTAAATATGCAGAGCTAATATATTATAGATCCACTGCACATATATTAAATATCCACTACACATATATTACATATCTAGTGCACATATATTAAATATCCAGTGCACATATATTATATATATCCAGTGCACATATATTAAATATCCAGTGCACATATATTATATATATCCATTGCACATATATTAAATATCCAGTGCACATATATTATATATCCAGTGCACATACATTACATATATACAGTGCACATTTATTAAATATCTAGTGCACATATATTATATATATCCAGTTCACATATATTAAATATCCAGTACACATATATTATATATCTAATGCACATATATTATATATATCTAGTGCACATATATTAAATATCCGGTGCATATATATTATAAACATCCAGTGCAAATATATAATAATTCCAGTGCTCATATAATAAATATCCAGAGCTCATTCATTATAGATCCACTGCACATATATTAAATATCCACTACACATATATTACATATCTAGTGCACATATATTAAATATCCAGTGCACATATATTATATATATCCAGTGCACATATATTAACTATCCAGTGAACATATATTATATATATCCAGTGCACATATATTAAATATCCAGTGCACATATATTATATTTCCAGTGTACATATATTAAATATCCAGTGCAGAAATATTATATTTCCAGTGCACAAATATTATATATATCCAGTGCACATAAATTAAATATCCAGTGCACATATATTAAATATCCAGTGCACATATATTATATATATCCAGTGCACATATATTAAATATCCAGTGCACATATATTATATTTCCAGTGTACATATATTAAATATCCAGTGCAGAAATATTATATTTCCAGTGCACAAATATTATATATATCCAGTGCACATAAATTAAATATCCAGTGCACATATATTAAATATCCAGTGCACATATATTATAAATATCCAGTGCACATATATTAAATATCCAGTGCACATATATTATATTTCCAGTGTACATATATTAAATATCCAGTGCAGAAATATTATATTTCCAGTGCACAAATATTATATATATCCAGTGCACATACATTAAATATCCAGTGCAGATATATTATTTATCCAGTGCATATATATTATATATATTCAGTGCACATATATTAAATATCCAGTGCAGATATATTAATTATCCAGTGCACACATATTATATATATCCAGTGCACATATATTATATTTATCCAGTGCACATATATTAAATATCCAGTGCACATATATTAAATATCCAGTGCACATGTATTAAATATCCATTGCACATATATTACATATATCCAGTGCACATATATTATATATATCCAGTGCACATATATTAAATATCCAGTGCACATATATTAAATATCCAGTGCACATATATTATATATATCCAGTGCACATAAATTAAATATCCAGTGCACATATATTATATATATACAGTGCACATATATTAAATATCCAGTGCAAATATATTATATTTTCAGTGCACATGCATTAAATATCCAGTGCAGATTTATTATTTATCCAGTGCACATATATTATATATATCCAGTAGACATATATTAAATATCCAGTGCAGTTATATTAATTATCCAGTGCACACATATTATATATATCCAGTGCACATATATTATATATATCCAGTGCACATATATTAAATATCCAGTGCACATATATTAAATATCCAGTGCACATATATTATATATATCCAGTGCACATAAATTAAATATCCAGTGCACATATATTAAATATCCAGTGCACATATATTATATATATACAGTGCACATATATTAAATATCCAGTGCAAATATACTATATTTCCAGTGCACATACATTAAATATCCAGTGCAGATATATTATTTATCCAGTGCACATATATTATATATATTGAGTGCACATATATTAAATATCCAGTGCAGATATATTAATTATCCAGTGCACACATATTATATATATCCAGTGCACATATATTATATATATCCAGTGCACATATATTAAATATCCAGTGCACATATATTAAATATCCAGTGCACATGTATTAAATATCCATTGCACATATATTACATATATCCAGTGCACATATATTATATATATCCAGTGCACATATATTAATTATCCAGTGCACACATATTATATATATCCAGTGCACATATATTAATTATCCAGTGCACACATATTATATATATCCAGTGCATATATATTAAATATATCCAGTGCACATATATTATATATATATACAGTGCATATATATTATATATCCAGTGCAAATATATTATATTTTCAGTGCACATACATTAAATATCCAGTGCAGATTTATTATTTATCCAGTGCACATATATTATATATATCCAGTAGACATATATTAAATTTCCAGTGCAGTTATATTAATTGTCCAGTGCACACATATTATATATATCCAGTGCACATTTATTATATTTATCCAGTGCAAATATATTGAATATCCAGTGCACATATATTAAATATCCACTGCACATATATTATTTATATCCAGTGCAAATATATTGAATATCCAGTGCACATATATTAAATATCCAGTGCGCACATATTATATATATCCAGTGCACATATTTTAAATATCCAGTGCACATATATTAATTATCCAGTGCACACATATTCTATATATCCAGTGCACATATATTAAATATCCATTGCACATATATTATATTTCCAGTGCACATATATTAAATATCCAGTGCAAATATATTAAATATACAGTGTACATATATTATATATATCCAGTGCACATATATTAAATATATCCAGTGCACATATATTAAATATCCAGTGCACATATATTATATATATCCAGTGCACATATATTAAATATCCAGTGAACATATATTATATATATCCAGTGCACATATATTAAATATCCAGTGCACATATATTATATTTCCAGTGTACATATATTAAATATCCAGTGCAGAAATATTATATTTCCAGTGCACAAATATTATATATATCCAGTTCACATATATTAAATATCCAGTGCACATATATTAAATATCCAGTGCACATATATTATATATATCCAGTGCACATAAATTAAATATCCAGTGCACATATATTAAATATCCAGTGCACATATATTATATATATACAGTGCACATATATTAAATATCCAGTGCAAATATACTATATTTCCAGTGCACATACATTAAATATCCAGTGCAGATATATTATATATATCCAGTGCACATATATTAATTATCCAGTGCACACATATTATATATATCCAGTGCATATATATTAAATATATCCAGTGCACATATATTAAATATCCAGTGCACATATATTATATATATACAGTGCATATATATTAAATATCCAGTGCAAATATATTATATTTTCAGTGCACATACATTAAATATCCAGTGCAGATTTATTATTTATCCAGTGCACATATATTATATATATTTAGTAGACATATATTAAATTTCCAGTGCAGTTATATTATTTGTCCAGTGCACACATATTATATATATCCAGTGCACATATATTATATATATCCAGTGCAAATATATTGAATATCCAGTGCACATATATTAAATATCCACTGCACACATATTATATATATCCAGTGCAAATATATTGAATAACCAGTGCACATATATTAAATATCCAGTGCGCACATATTATATATATCCAGTGCACATATTTTAAATATCCAGTGCACATACATTAATTATCCAGTGCACACATATTCTATATATCCAGTGCACATATATTAAATATCCATTGCACGTATATTATATTTCCAGTGCACATATATTAAATATCCAGTGCAAATATATTAAATATACAGTGTACATATATTATATATATCCAGTGCACATATATTAAATATATCCAGTGCACATATATTAAATATTCAGTGCACATATATTATATATATACAGTGCACATACATTAAATATCCAGTGCAACTATATTATATTTTCAGTGCACATACATTAAATATCCAGTGCAGATATATTATTTATCAAGTGCACATATATTAAATATATCCAGTGCACATATATTAAATATCCAGTGCACATATATTAAATATCCAGTGCACATTTATTATATATATCCAGTGCACATATATTAAATATCCAGTGCACATACATTATATATATCCAGTGCACATATATTGTATATATTCAGTGCACATAAAATAAATATCCAGTGCACATATATTGTATATCCAGTGCACATACATTATTTATCCAGTGCACATATATTATATATATCCAGTGCACATATATTAAATATCCAGTGCACATAGATTAAATATCCAATGCACATATATTATATATATCCAGTGCACATATAACATATTTCCAGTGCACATATATTAAATATCCATTGTAGATATATTATGTTTCCAGTGCACATATATTATATATCCAGAGCACATATATTCTATATATCCAGTGTACATATATTAAATATCCAGTGCACATTTATTAAATATCTCGTGCACATATATTATATATATCCAGTGCACATATATTCAATTTCCAGTAAACATATATTACATATCTAATGCACATATGTTATATGTATCTAGTGCACATATATTAAATATCCGGTGCACATATATTATAAACATCTAGTGCACATATATTATATATCCAGTGCGCATATATTAAATATCCAGAGCACATATATTATAGATCCAGTGCACATATATTAAATGTGTACTACACATATATTACATATCTAGTGCACATATATTAAATATCCATTGCACATATATTATATATATCCAGTGCACATATATTAAATATCCAGTGCACATATATTATATATATCCATTGCACATATATTAAATATCCAGTGCACATATATTATATAGCCAGTGCACATACATTATATATATACAGTGCACATTTATTAAATATCTAGTGCACATATATTATATATATCCAGTTCACATATATTAAATATCCAGTACACATATATTATATATCTAATGCACATATATTATATATATCTAGTGCACATATATTAAATATCCGGTGCACATATATTATAAACATCCAGTGCACATATATAATATATCCAGTGCTCATATATTAAATATCCAGAGCTCATATATTATAGATCCACTGCACATATATTAAATATCCACTACACATATATTACATATCTAGTGCACATATATTAAATATCCAGTGCACATATATTATATATATCCAGTGCACATATATTAAATATCCAGTGAACATATATTATATATATCCAGTGCACATATATTAAATATCCAGTGCACATATATTATATTTCCAGTGTACATATATTAAATATCCAGTGCAGAAATATTATATTTCCAGTGCACAAATACAGTGCATATATATTAAATATCCAGTGCAAATATATTATATTTTCAGTGCACATACATTAAATATCCAGTGCAGATTTATTATATATCCAGTGCACATAAATTATATATATCCAGTAGACATATATTAAATTTCCAGTGCAGTTATATTAATTGTCCAGTGCACACATATTATATATATATCCAGTGCACATATACTATATATATCCAGTGCAAATATATTGAATATCCAGTGCACATATATTAAATATCCACTGCACATATATTATATATATCCAGTGCAAATATATTGAATATCCAGTGCACATATATTAATTATCCAGTGCACACATATTCTATATATCCAGTGCACATATATTAAATATCCATTGCACATATATTATATTTCCAGTGCACATATATTAAATATCCAGTGCAAATATATTAAATATACAGTGTACATATATTATATATATCCAGTGCACATATATTAAATATATCCAGTGCACATATATTAAATATTCAGTGCACATATATTATATATATACAGTGCACATATATTAAATATCCAGTGCAAATATATTATATTTTCAGTGCACATACATTAAATATCCAGTGCAGATATATTATTTATCAAGTGCACATATATTAAATATATCCAGTGCACATATATTAAATATCCAGTGCACATATATTAAATATCCAGTGCACATTTATTATATATATCCAGTGCACATATATTAAATATCCAGTGCACATACATTATATATATCCAGTGCACATATATTGTATATATTCAGTGCACATAAAATAAATATCCAGTGCACATATATTGTATATCCAGTGCACATACATTATTTATCCAGTGCACATATATTATATATATCCAGTGCACATATATTAAATATCCAGTGCACATAAATTAAATATCCAGTGCACATATATTATATATATCCAGTGCACATATATTAAATATCCAGTGCACATATAACATATTTCCAGTGCACATATATTAAATATCCATTGTAGATATATTATGTATCCAGTGCACATATATTATATATCCAGAGCACATATATTCTATATATCCAGTGTACATATATTAAATATCCAGTGCACATTTATTAAATATCTCGTACACATATATTATATATATCCAGTGCACATATATTAAATTTCCAGTACACATATATTACATATCTAATGCACATATATTATATGTATCTAGTGCACATATATTAAATATCCGGTGCACATATATTATAAACATCTAGTGCACATATATTATATATCCAGTGCGCATATATTAAATATCCAGAGCACATATATTATAGATCCAGTGCACATATATTAAATGTGTACTACACATATATTACATATCTAGTGCACATATATTAAGTATCCAGTGCACATATATTATATATATCCAGTGCACATATATTAAATATCCAGTGCACATATATTATATATATCCATTGCACATATATTAAATATCCAGTGCACATATATTATATATCCAGTGCACATACATTATATATATACAGTGCACATTTATTAAATATCTAGTGCACATATATTATATATATCCAGTTCACATATATTAAATATCCAGTACACATATATTATATATCTAATGCACATATATTATATATATCTAGTGCACATATATTAAATATCCGGTGCACATATATTATAAACATCCAGTGCACATATATAATATATCCAGTGCTCATATATTAAATATCCAGAGCTCATATATTATAGATCCACTGCACATATATTAAATATCCACTACACATATATTACATATCTAGTGCACATATATTAAATATCCAGTGCACATATATTATATATATCCAGTGCACATATATTAAATATCCAGTGAACATATATTATATATATCCAGTGCACATATATTAAATATCCAGTGCACATATATTATATTTCCAGTGTACATATATTAAATATCCAGTGCAGAAATATTATATTTCCAGTGCACAAATATTATATATATCCAGTGCACATATATTAAATATCCAGTGCACATATATTAAATATCCAGTGCACATATATTATATATATCCAGTGCACATAAATTAAATATCCAGTGCACATATATTAAATATCCAGTGGACATATATTATATATATACAGTGCACATATATTAAATATCCAGTGCAAATATACTATATTTCCAGTGCACATACATTAAATATCCAGTGCAGATATATTATTTATCCAGTGCATATATATTATATATATTCAGTGCACATATATTAAATATCCAGTGCAGATATATTAATTATCCAGTGCACACATATTATATATATCCAGTGCACATATATTATGTATATCCAGTGCACATATATTAAATATCCAGTGCACATATATTAAATATCCAGTGCACATGTATTAAATATCCATTGCACATATATTACATATATCCAGTGCACATATATTATATATATCCAGTGCACATATATTAATTATCCAGTGCACACATATTATATATATCCAGTGCACATATATTATATTTCCAGTGCACATATATTAAATATCCAGTGCAGATATATTAAATATCCAGTGTACATATATTATATATATCCAGTGCACATATATTAAATATATCCAGTGCACATATAATAAATATCCAGTGCACATATATTATATATATACAGTGCACATATATTAAATATCCAGTGCAAATGTATTATATTTTCAGTGCACATTCATTAAATATCCAGTGCAGATTAATTATTTATCCAGTGCACATATATTATATATATCCAGTAGACATATATTAAATTTCCAGTGCAGTTATATTAATTATCCAGTGCTCACATATTATATATATATCCAGTGCACATATATTATATATATCCAGTGCAAATATATTAAATATCCAGTGCACATATATTAAATATCCCCTGCACATATATTATATATATCCAGTGCAAATATATTGAATATCCAGTGCACATATATTAAATATCCAGTGCGCACATATTATATATATCCAGTGCACATATTTTAAATATCCAGTGCACATATATTAATTATCCAGTGCACACATATTCTATATATCCAGTGCACATATATTAAATATCCATTGCACATATATTATATTTCCAGTGCACATATATTAAATATCCAGCGCAAATATATTAAATATACAGTGTACATATATTATATATATCCAGTGCACATATATTAAATATATCCAGTGCACATATATTAAATATTCAGTGCACATATATTATATATATACAGTGCACATATATTAAATATCCAGTGCAAATATAATATATTTTCAGTGCACATACATTACATATCCAGTGCAGGTATACTATTTATCAAGTGCACATATATTAAATATATCCAGTGCACATATATTAAATATCCAGTGCACATATATTAAACATCCAGTGCACATTTATTATATATATCCAGTGCACATATATTAAATATCCAGTGCACATACATTATATATATCCAGTGCACATATATTGTATATATTCAGTGCACATAAAATAAATATCCAGTGCACATATATTGTTTATCCAGTGCACATACATTATTTATCCAGTGCACATATATTATATATATCCAGTGCACATATATTAAATATCCAGTGCACATAAATTAAATATCCAGTGCACATATATTATATATATCCAGTGCACATATAACATATTTCCAGTGCACATATATTAAATATCCATTGTAGATATATTATGTATCCAGTGCACATATATTATATATCCAGAGCACATATATTCTATATATCCAGTGTACATATATTAAATATCCAGTGCGAATTTATTAAATATCTCGTGCACATATATTATATATATCCAGTGCACATATATTAAATTTCCAGTACACATATATTACATATCTAATGCACATATATTATATGTATCTAGTGCACATATATTAAATATCCGGTGCACATATATTATAAACATCTAGTGCACATATATTATATATCCAGTGCGCATATATTAAATATCCAGAGCACATATATTATAGATCCAGTGCACATATATTAAATGTCCACTACACATATATTACATATCTAGTGCACATATATTAAATATCCAGTGCACATATATTATATATATCCAGTGCACATATATTAAATATCCAGTGCACATATATTATATATATCCATTGCACATATATTAAATATCCAGTGCACATATATTATATATCCAGTGCACATACATTATATATATACAGTGCACATTTATTAAATATCTAGTGCACATATATTATATATATCCAGTTCACATATATTAAATATCCAGTACACATATATTATATATCTAATGCACATATATTATATATATCTAGTGCACATATATTAAATATCCGGTGCACATATATTATAAACATCCAGTGCAAATATATAATAATTCCAGTGCTCATATAATAAATATCCAGAGCTCATACATTATAGATCCACTGCACATATATTAAATATCCACTACACATATATTACATATCTAGTGCACATATATTAAATATCCAGTGCACATATATTATATATATCCAGTGCACATATATTAAATATCCAGTGAACATATATTATATATATCCAGTGCACATATATTATATATCCAGAGCACATATATTCTATATATCCAGTGTACATATATTAAATATCCAGTGCACATTTATTAAATATCTCGTGCACATATATTATATATATCCAGTGCACATATATTAAATTTCCAGTACATATATATTACATATCTAATGCACATATATTATATGTATCTAGTGCACATATATTAAATATCCGGTGCACATATATTATAAACATCTAGTGCACATATATTATATATCCAGTGC
This sequence comes from Leptodactylus fuscus, assembly GCF_031893055.1. Taxonomy (NCBI): domain Eukaryota; kingdom Metazoa; phylum Chordata; class Amphibia; order Anura; family Leptodactylidae; genus Leptodactylus; species Leptodactylus fuscus. Next base: position 23,318 of record NW_027440247.1, on the reverse strand, counting down.
GCATATATTAAATATCCAGAGCACATATATTATAGATCCAGTGCACATATATTAAATGTCCACTACACATATATTACATATCTAGTGCACATATATTAAATATCCAGTGCACATATATTATATATATCCAGTGCACATATATTAAATATCCAGTGCACATATATTACATATCTAGTGCACATATATTAAATATCCAGTGCATATATATTATATATATCCAGTGCACATATATTAAATATCAAGTGCACATATATTATATATATCCATTGCACATATATTAAATATCCAGTGCACATATATTATATATCCAGTGCACATACATTATATATATACAGTGCACATTTATTAAATATCTAGTGCACATATATTATATGTATCCAGTTCACATAAATTAAATATCCAGTACACATATATTATATATCTAATGCACATATATTATATATATCTAGTGCACATATATTAAATATCCGGTGCACATATATTATAAACATCCAGTGCAAATATATAATAATTCCAGTGCTCATATAATAAATATCCAGAGCTCATACATTATAGATCCACTGCACATATATTAAATATCCACTTCACACATATTACATATCTAGTGCACATATATTAAATATCCAGTGCGCATATATTATATATATCCAGTGCACATATATTAAATATCCAGTGAACATATATTATATATATCCAGTGCACATATATTAAATATCCCGTGCACATATATTATATTTCCAGTGTACATATATTAAATATCCAGTGCAGAAATATTATATTTCCAGTGCACAAATATTATATAAATCCAGTGCACATAAATTAAATATCCAGTGCACATATATTAAATATCCAGTGCACATATATTATATATATCCAGTGCACATATATTAAATATCCAGTGCACATATATTATATTTCCAGTGTACATATATTAAATATCCAGTGCAGAAATATTATATATATCCAGTGCACATATATTAATTATCCAGTGCACACATATTATATATATCCAGTGCACATATATTATATATCCAGTGCACATATATTATATTTCCAGTGCACATATATTAAATATCCAGTGCAGATATATTAAATATCCAGTGTACATTTATTATATATATCCAGTGCACATATATTAAATATATCCAGTGCACATATATTAAATATCCAGTGCACATATATTATGTATATACAGTACACATATATTAAATATCCAGTGCAAATATATTATATTTTCAGTGCACATACATTAAATATCCAGTGCAGATTTATTATTTATCCAGTGCACATATATTATATATATCCAGTAGACATATATTAAATATCCAGTGCACATATATTAAATATCCAGTGCACATGTATTAAATATCCATTGCACATATATTACATATATCCAGTGCACATATATTATATATATCCAGTGCACATATATTAATTATCCAGTGCACACATATTATATATATCCAGTGCACATATATTATATATCCAGTGCACATATATTATATTTCCAGTGCACATATATTAAATATCCAGTGCAGATATATTAAATATCCAGTGTACATTTATTATATATATCCAGTGCACATATATTAAATATATCCAGTGCACATATATTAAATATCTAGTGCACATATATTATGTATATACAGTACACATATATTAAATATCCAGTGCAAATATATTATATTTTCAGTGCACATACATTAAATATCCAGTGCAGATTTATTATTTATCCAGTGCACATATATTATATATATCCAGTAGACATATATTAAATATCCAGTGCAGTTATATTAATTATCCAGTGCACACATATTATATATATCCAGTGCACATATATTATATATATCCAGTGCAAATATATTAAATATCCAGTGCACATATATGAAATATCCACTGCACATATATTATATATATCCAGTGCAAATATATTGAATATCCAGTGCACATATATTAAATATCCAGTGCACACATATTATATATATCCAGTGCAAATATTTTAAATATCCAGTGCAAATATATTAATTATCCAGTGCACACATATTCTATATATCCAGTGCACATATATTAAATATCCAGTGCAGATATATTAAATATCCAGTGTACATATATTATATATATCCAGTCCACATATATTAAATATATCCAGTGCACATATATTAAATATTCAGTGCACATATATTATATATATACAGTGCACATATATTAAATATCCAGTGCAAATATATTATATTTTCAGTGCACATACATTAAATATCCAGTGCAGATATATTATTTATCAAGTGCACATATATTAAATATATCCAGTGCACATATATTAAACATCCAGTGCACATTTATTATATATATCCAGTGCACATACATTATATATATCCAGTGCACATATATTGTATATATTCAGTGCACATAAAATAAATATCCAGTGCACATATATTGTATATCCAGTGCACACACATTATTTATCCAGTGCACATATATTATATATATCCAGTGCACATATATTAAATATCCAGTGCACATAAATTAAATATCCAGTGCACATATATTATATATATCCAGTGCACATAAAACATATTTCCAGTGCACATATATTAAATATCCAGTGTAGATATATTATGTATCCAGTGCACATATATTATATATCCAGAGCAAATATATTCTATATATCCAGTGTACATATATTAAATATCCAGTGCACATTTATTAAATATCTCGTGCACATATATTATATATATCCAGTGCACATATATTAAATTTCCAGTACACATATATTACATATCTAATGCACATATATTATATGTATCTAGTGCACATATATTAAATATCCGGTGCACATATATTATAAACATCTAGTGCACATATATTATATATCCAGTGCGCATATATTAAATATCCAGAGCACATATATTATAGATCAAGTGCACATATATTAAATGTCCACTACACATATATTACATATCTAGTGCACATATATTAAATATCCAGTGCACATATATTATATATATATCCATTGCACATATATTAAATATCCAGTGCACATATATTATATATCCAGTGCACATACATTATATATATACAGTGCACATTCATTAAATATCTAGTGCACATATGTTATATATATATCCAGTTCACATATATTAAATATCCAGTACACATATATTATATATCTAATGCACATATATTATATATATCTAGTGCACATATATTAAATATCCGGTGCACATATATTATAAACATCCAGTGCACATATATAATATATCCAGTGCTCATATATTAAATATCCAGATCTCATATATTATAGATCCACTGCACATATATTAAATATCCACTACACATATATTACATATCTAGTGCACATATATTAAATATCCAGTGCACATATATTATATATATCCAGTGCACATATATTAAATATCCAGTGAACATATATTATATATATCCAGTGCACATATATTAAATATCCAGTGCACATATATTATATTTCCAGTGTACATATATTAAATATCCAGTGCAGAAATATTATATTTCCAGTGCACAAATATTATATATATCCAGTGCACATAAATTAAATATCCAGTGCACATATATTAAATATCCAGTGCACATATATTATTTATACAGTGCACATATATTATATATATTCAGTGCACATATATTAAATATCCAGTGTAGATATATTAATTATCCAGTGCACACATATTATATATATCCAGTGTACATATATTATATATATCCAGTGCACATATATTAAATATCCAGTGCACGTATATTAAATATCCAGTGCACAGGTATTAAATATCCATTGCACATATATTACATATATCCAGTGCACATATATTATATATATCCAGTGCACATATATTAATTATCCAGTGCACACATATTATATATATCCAGTGCACTTATATTATATATCCAGTGCACATATATTATATTTCCAGTGCACATATATTAAATATCCAGTGCAGATATATTAAATATCCAGTGTACATATATTATATATATCCAGTGCACATATATTAAATATATCCAGTGCACATATATTAAATATCCAGTGCACATATATTATATATATACAGTGCACATATATTAAATATCCAGTGCAAATATATTATATTTTCAGTGCACATACATTAAATATCCAGTGCAGATTTATTATTTATCCAGTGCACATATATTATATATATCCAGTAGACATATATTAAATATCCAGTGCAGTTATATTAACTATCCAGTGCACACATATTATATATATCCAGTGCACATATATTATATATATCCAGTGCAAATATATTAAATATCCAGTGCACATATATTAAATATCCAGTGCACATAAATTAAATATCCAGTGCACATATATTATATATATCCAGTGCACATAAAACATATTTCCAGTGCACATATATTAAATATCCAGTGTAGATATATTATGTATATAGTGCACATATATTATATATCCAGAGCACATATATTCTATATATCCAGTGTACATATATTAAATATCCAGTGCACATTTATTAAATATCTCGTGCACATATATTATATATATCCAGTGCACATATATTAAATTTCCAGTACACATATATTACATATCTAATGCACATATATTATATGTATCTAGTGCACATATATTAAATATCCGGTGCACATATATTATAAACATCTAGTGCACATATATTATATATCCAGTGCGCATATATTAAATATCCAGAGCACATATATTATAGATCAAGTGCACATATATTAAATGTCCACTACACATATATTACATATCTAGTGCACATATATTAAATATCCAGTGCACATATATTATATATATATCCATTGCACATATATTAAATATCCAGTGCACATATATTATATATCCAGTGCACATACATTATATATATACAGTGCACATTCATTAAATATCTAGTGCACATATGTTATATATATATCCAGTTCACATATATTAAATATCCAGTACACATATATTATATATCTAATGCACATATATTATATATATCTAGTGCACATATATTAAATATCCGGTGCACATATATTATAAACATCCAGTGCACATATATAATATATCCAGTGCTCATATATTAAATATCCAGATCTCATATATTATAGATCCACTGCACATATATTAAATATCCACTACACATATATTACATATCTAGTGCACATATATTAAATATCCAGTGCACATATATTATATATATCCAGTGCACATATATTAAATATCCAGTGAACATATATTATATATATCCAGTGCACATATATTAAATATCCAGTGCACATATATTATATTTCCAGTGTACATATATTAAATATCCAGTGCAGAAATATTATATTTCCAGTGCACAAATATTATATATATCCAGTGCACATAAATTAAATATCCAGTGCACATATATTAAATATCCAGTGCACATATATTATTTATACAGTGCACATATATTATATATATTCAGTGCACATACATTAAAAATCCAGTGTAGATATATTAATTATCCAGTGCACACATATTATATATATCCAGTGCACATATATTATATATATCCAGTGCACATATATTAAATATCCAGTGCACGTATATTAAATATCCAGTGCACAGGTATTAAATATCCATTGCACATATATTACATATATCCAGTGCACATATATTATATATATCCAGTGCACATATATTAATTATCCAGTGCACACATATTATATATATCCAGAGCACTTATATTATATATCCAGTGCACATATATTATATTTCCAGTGAACATATATTAAATATCCAGTGCAGATATATTAAATATCCAGTGTACATATATTATATATATCCAGTGCACATATATTAAATATATCCAGTGCACATATATTAAATATCCAGTGCACATATATTATATATATACAGTGCACATATATTAAATATCCAGTGCAAATATATTATATTTTCAGTGCACATACATTAAATATCCAGTGCAGATTTATTATTTATCCAGTGCACATATATTATATATATCCAGTAGACATATATTAAATATCCAGTGCAGTTATATTAACTATCCAGTGCACACATATTATATATATCCAATGCACATATATTATATATATCCAGTGCAAATATATTAAATATCCAGTGCACATATATTAAATATCCACTGCACATATATTATATATATCCAGTGCAAATATATTGAATATCCAGTGCACATATATTAAATATCCAGTGCACACATATTATATATATCCAGTGTACATATTTTAAATATCCAGTGCACATATATTAATTATCCAGTGCACACATATTCTATATATCCAGTGCACATATATTAAATATCCATTGCACATATATTATATTTCCAGTGCACATATATTAAATATCCAGGGCAAATATATTATATTTTCAGTGCACATACATTAAATATCCAGTGCCGATATATTAGTTATCAAGTGCACATATATTAAATATATCCAGTGCACATATATTAAATATCCAGTGCACATATGTTAAATATCCAGTGCACATTTATTATATATATCCAGTGCACATATATTAAATATCCAATGCACATACATTATATATATCCAGTGCACATATATTGTATATATTCAGTGCACATAAAATAAATATCCAGTGCACATATATTGTATATCCAGTGCACATACATTATTTATCCAGTGCACATATATTATATATATATCCAGTGCACATATATTAAATATCCGGTGCACATATATTATAAACATCTAGTGCACATATATTATATATCCAGTGCGCATATATTAAATATCCAGAGCACATATATTATAGATCCAATGCACATATATTAAATGTCCACTACACATATATTACATATCTAGTGCACATATATTAAATATCCAGTGCACATATATTATATATATCCAGTGCACATATATTAAATATCCAGTGCACATTTATTATATACATCCATTGCACATATATTAAATATTCAGTGCACATATATTATATATCCAGTGCACATACATTATATATATACAGTGCACATTCATTAAATATCTAGTGCACATATGTCATATATATCCAGTTCACATATATTAAATTTCCAGTACACATATATTATATATCTAATGCACATATATTATATATATCTAGTGCACATATATTAAATATCCGGTGCACATATATTATAAACATCCAGTGCACATATATAATATATCCAGTGCTCATATATTAAATATCCAGAGCTCATATATTATAGATCCACTGCACATATATTAAATATCCACTACACATATATTACATATCTAGTGCACATATATTAAATATCCAGTGCACATATATTATATATATCCAGTGCACATATATTAAATATCCAGTGAACATATATTATATATATCCAGTGCACATATATTAAATATCCATTGCACATATATTATATATATCCAGTGCACATATATTAAATATCCAGTGCACATATATTATATTTCCAGTGTACATATATTAAATATCCAGTGCAGAAATATTATATTACCAGTGCAGAAATATTATATATATCCAGTGCACATAAATTAAATATCCAGTGCACATATATTAAATATCCAGTGCACATATATTATATATATCCAGTGCACATAAATTAAATATCCAGTGCACATATATTAAATATCCAGTGCACATATATTATATATATATACAGTGCACATATATTAAATATCCAGTGCAAATATACTATATTTCCAGTGCACATACATTAAATATCCAGTGCAGATATATTATTTATACAGTGCACATATATTATATATATCCAGTGCACATATATTAAATATCCATTGCACATATATTACATATATCCAGTGCACATATATTATATATATCCAGTGCACATATATTAATTATCCAGTGCACACATATTATATATATCCAGTGCACTTATATTATATATCCAGTGCACATATATTATATTTCCAGTGCACATATATTAAATATCCAGTGCAGATATATTAAATTTCCAGTGTACATATATTATATATATCCAGTGCACATATATTAAATATCCAGTGCTCATATATTATATATATATACAGTGCACATATATTAAATATCCAGTGCAAATATACTATATTTCCAGTGCACATACATTAAATATCCAGTGCAGATATATTATTTATACAGTGCACATATATTATATATATTCAGTGCACATATATTAAATATCCAGTGCAGATATATTAATTATCCAGTGCACACATATTATATATATCCAGTGCACATATATTATATATTTCCAGTGTACATATATTAAATATCCAGTGCAGAAATATTATATTTCCAGTGCACAAATATTATATATATCCAGTGCACATAAATTAAATATCCAGTGCACATATATTAAATATCCAGTGCACATATATTATATATATCCAGTGCACATAAATTAAATATCCAGTGCACATATATTAAATATCCAGTGCACATATATTATATATATATATAGTGCACATATATTAAATATCCAGTGCAAATATACTATATTTCCAGTGCACATACATTAAATATCCAGTGCACATATATTAAATATCCAGTGCAAATATACTATATTTCCAGTGCACATACATTAAATATCCAGTGCAGATATATTATTTATACAGTTCACATATATTATATATATCCAGTGCACATATATTAAATATCCAGTGCACGTATATTAAATATCCAGTGCACAGGTATTAAATATCCATTGCACATATATTACATATATCCAGTGCACATATATTATATATATCCAGTGCACATATATTAATTATCCAGTGCACACATATTATATATATCCAGTGCACTTATATTATATATCCAGTGCACATATATTATATTTCCGGTGCACATATATTAAATATCCAGTGCAGATATATTAAATTTCCAGTGTACATATATTATATATATCCAGTGCACATATATTAAATATCCAGTGCTCATATATTATATATATATACAGTGCACATATAATAAATATCCAGTGCAAATATACTATATTTCCAGTGCACATACATTAAATATCCAGTGCAGATATATTATTTATACAGTGCACATATATTATATATATTCAGTGCACATATATTAAATATCCAGTGCAGATATATTAATTATCCAGTGCACACATATTATATATATCCAGTGCACATATATTATATATTTCCAGTGTACATATATTAAATATCCAGTGCAGAAATATTATATTTCCAGTGCACAAATATTATATATATCCAGTGCACATAAATTAAATATCCAGTGCACATATATTAAATATCCAGTGCACATATATTATATATATCCAGTGCACATAAATTAAATATCCAGTGCACATATATTAAATATCCAGTGCACATATATTATATATATATATGGTGCACATATATTAAATATCCAGTGCAAATATACTATATTTCCAGGGCACATACATTAAATATCCAGTGCAGATATATTATTTATACAGTGCACATATATTATATATATTCAGTGCACATATATTAAATATCCAGTGCAGATATATTAATTATCCAGTGCACACATATTATATATATCCAGTGCACATATATTATATATATCCAGTGCACATATATTAAATATCCAGTGCACTTATATTAAATATCCAGTGCACAGGTATTAAATATCCATTGCACATATATTACATATATCCAGTGCACATATATTATATATATCCAGTGCACATATATTAATTATCCAGTGCACACATATTATATATATCCAGTGCACTTATATTATATATCCAGTGCACATATATTATATTTCCAGTGCACATATATTAAATATCCAGTGCAGATATATTAAATTTTCAGTGTACATATATTATATATATCCAGTGCACATATATTAAATATCCAGTGCTCATATATTATATATATACAGTGCACATATATTAAATATCCAGTGCAAATATATTATATTTTCAGTGCACATACATTAAATATCCAGTGCAGATTTATTATTTATCCAGTGCACATATATTATATATATCCAGTAGACATATATTAAATATCCAGTGCAGTTATATTAACTATCCAGTGCACACACAATATATATATCCAGTGCACATATATTATATATATCCAGTGCAAATATATTAAATATCCAGTGCACATATATTAAATATCCACTGCACATATATTATATATATCCAGTGCAAATATATTGAATATCCAGTGCACATATATTAAATATCCAGTGCACACATATTATATATATCCAGTGCACATATTTTAAATATCCAGTGCACATATATTAATTATCCAGTGCACACATATTCTATATATCCAGTGCACATATATTAAATATCCATTGCACATATATTATATTTCCAGTGCACATATATTAAATATCCAGTGCAAATATATTATATTTTCAGTGCACATACATTAAATATCCAGTGCAGATATATTATTTATCAAGTGCACATATATTAAATATATCCAGTGCACATATATTAAATATCCAGTACACATATGTTAAATATCCAGTGCACATTTATTATATATATCCAGTGCACATATATTAAATATCCAGTGCACATACATTATATATATCCAGTGCACATATATTGTATATATTCAGTGCACATAAAATAAATATCCAGTGCACATATATTATATATATCCAGTGCACATACATTATTTATCCAGTGCACATATATTATATATATCCAGTGCACATATATTAAATATCCAGTGCACATATATTATATATATCCAGTGCACATATATTAAATATCCAGTGCACATATAACATATATCCAGTGCACATATATTAAATATCCAGTGCACATATAACATATTTCCAGTGCACATATTTTAAATATCCAGTGTAGATATATTATGTATCCAGTGCACATATTTTATATATCCAGAGCACATATATTCTATATATCCAGTGTACATATATTTAATATCCAGTGCACATTTATTAAATATCTCGCGCACATATATTATATATATCCAGTGCACATATATTAAATTTCCAGTACACATATATTACATATGTAATGCACATATATTATATGTATCTAGTGCACATATATTAAATATCCGGTGCACATATATTATAAACATCTAGTGCACATATATTATATATCCAGTGCGCATATATTAAATATCCAGAGCACATATATTATAAATCCAGTGCACATATATTAAATGTCCACTACACATATATTACATATCTAGTGCACATATATTAAATATCCAGTGCACATATGTTATATATATCCAGTGCACATATATTAAATATCCAGTGCACATATATTATATATATCTATTGCACATATATTAAATATCCAGTGCACATATATTATATATCCAGTGCACATATATTATATATATACAGTGCACATTTATTAAATATCTAGTGCACATATATTATATATATCCAGTTCACATATATTAAATATCCAGTACACATATATTATATATCTAATGCACATATATTATATATATCTAGTGCACATATATTAAATATCCGGTGCACATATATTATAAACATCCAGTGCACATATATAATATATCCAGTGCTCATATATTAAATATCCAGAGCTCATATATTATAGATCCACTGCACATATATTAAATATCCACTACACATATATTACATATCTAGTGCACATATATTAAATATCCAGTGCACATATATTATTTATATCCAGTGCACATATATTAAATATCCAGTGCACATACATTTAATATCCAGTGCACATATATTATATATATCCAGTGCACATAAATTAAATATCCAGTGCACATATATTATATATACAGTGCACATATATTAAATATCCAGTGCAAATATATTATATTTCCAGTGCACATACATTAAATATCCAGTGCAGATATATTATTTATCCAGTGCACATATATTATATCTATTCAGTGCACATATATTAAATATCTAGTGCAGATATATTAATTATCCAGTGCACACATATTATATATATCCAGTGCACATATATTATATATATCCAGTGCATATATATTAAATATCCAGTGCACATATATTAAATATCCATTGCACATGTATTAAATATCCATTGCACATATATTACATATATCCAGTGCACATATATTATATATATCCAGTGCACATATATTAATTATCCAGTGCACACATATTATATATATCCAGTGCACATATAATATATATCCAGTGCACATATATTATATTTCCAGTGCACATATATTAAATATCCAGTGCACATATATTAAATATCCAGTGTACATATATTATATATATCCAGTGCACATATATTAAATATATCCAGTGCACATATATTAAATATCCAGTGCACATATATTATATATATACAGTGCACATATATTAAATATCCAGTGCAAATATATTATATTTTCAGTGCACTTACATTAAATATCCAGTGCAGATTTATTATTTATCCAGTGCACATATATTATATATATCCAGTAGACATATATTAAATATCCAGTGCAGTTATATTAATTATCCAGTGCACACATATTATATATATCCAGTGCACATATATTATATATATCCAGTGCAAATATATTAAATATCCAGTGCACATATATTAAATATCCACTGCACATATATTATATATATCCAGTGCAAATATATTGAATATCCAGTGCACATATATTAAATATCCAGTGCAAATATATTATATTTTCAGTGCACATACATTAAATATCCAGTGCAGATATATTATTTATCAAGTGCACATATATTAAATATATCCAGTGCACATATATTAAATATCCAGTGCACATATATTAAATATCCAGTGCACATTTATTATATATATCCAGTGCACATTTATTAAATATCCAGTGCACATACATTATATATATCCAGTGCACATATATTGTATATATTCAGTGCACATAAAATAAATATCCAGTGCACATATATTGTATATCCAGTGCACATACATTATTTATCCAGTGCACATATATTATATATATCCAGTGCACATATATTAAATATCCAGTGCACATAAATTAAATATCCAGTGCACATATATTATATATATCTAGTGCACATATAACATATTTCCAGTGCACATATATTAAATATCCAGTGTAGATATATTATGTATCCAGTGCACATATATTCTATATATCCAGTGTACATATATTAAATATCCAGTGCACATTTATTAAATATCTCGTGCACATATATTATATATATCCAGTGCACATATATTAAATTTCCAGTACACATATATTACATATCTAATGCACATATATTATATGTATCTAGTGCACATATATTAAATATCCGGTGCACATATATTATAAACATCTAGTGCACATATATTATATATCCAGTGCGCATATATTAAATATCCAGAGCACATATATTATAGATCCAGTGCACATATATTAAATGTCCACTACACATATATTACATATCTAGTGCACATATATTAAATATCCAGTGCACATATATTATATATATCCAGTGCACATATATTAAATATCCAGTGCACATATATTATATATATCCATTGCACATATATTAAATATCCAGTGCACATATATTATATATATCCAGTGCACATATATTAAATATCCAGTGCACATATATTATATATATATTGCACATATATTAAATATCCAGTGCACATATATTATATATCCAGTGCACATACATTATATATATACAGTGCACATTTATTAAATATCTAGTGCACATATATTATATATATCCAGTTCACATATATTAAATATCCAGTACACATATATTATATATCTAATGCACATATATTATGTATATCTAGTGCACATATATTAAATATCCGGTGCACATATATTATAAACATCCAGGGCACATATATAATATATCCAGTGCTCATATATTAAATATCCAGAGCTCATATATTATAGATCCACTGCACATATATTAAATATCCACTACACATATATTACATATCTAGTGCACATATTTTAAATATCCAGTGCACAAATATTATATATATCCAGTGCACATATATTAAATATCCAGCGAACATATATTATATATATCCAGTGCACATATATTAAATATCCAGTGCACATATATTATATTTCCAGTGTACATATATTAAATATCCAGTGCAGAAATATTATATTTCCAGTGCACAAATATTACATATATCGAGTGCACATATATTAAATATCCATTGTAGATATATTATGTATCCAGTGCACATATATTATATATCCAGAGCACATATATACTATATATAAAGTGTACATATATTAAATATCCAGTGCACATTTATTAAATATCTCGTGCACATATATTATATATATCCAGTGCACATATATTAAATTTCCAGTACACATATATTACATATCTAATGCACATATATTATATGTATCTAGTGCACATATATTAAATATCCGGTGCACATATATTATAAACATCTAGTGCACATATATTATATATTCAGTGCGCATATATTAAATATCCAGAGCACATATATTATAGATCCAGTGCACATATATTAAATGTCCACTACACATATATTACATATCTAGTGCACATATATTAAATATCCAGTGCACATATATTATATATATCCAGTGCACATATATTAAATATCCAGTGCACATATATTATATATATCCATTGCACATATATTAAATATCCAGTGCACATATATTATATATCCAGTGCACATACATTATATATATAGTGCACATTTATTAAATATCTAGTGCACATATATTATATATATCCAGTTCACATATTTTAAATATCCAGTACACATATATTATATATCTAATGCAGATATATTATATATATCTAGTGCACATATATTAAATATCCGGTGCACATATATTATAAACATCCAGTGCAAATATATAATAATTCCAGTGCTCATATAATAAATATCCAGAGCTCATACATTATAGATCCACTGCACATATATTAAATATCCACTACACATATATTACATATCTAGTGCACATATATTAAATATCCAGTGCACATATATTATATATATCCAGTGCACATATATTAAATATCCAGTGAACATATATTATATATATCCAGTGCACATATATTAAATATCCAGTGCACATATATTATATTTCCAGTGTACATATATTAAATATCCAGTGCAGAAATATTATATTTCCAGTGCACAAATATTACATATATCGAGTGCACATATATTAAATATCCATTGTAGATATATTATGTATCCAGTGCACATATATTATATATCCAGAGCACATATATTCTATATATAAAGTGTACATATATTAAATATCCAGTGCACATTTATTAAATATCTCGTGCACATATATTATATATATCCAGTGCACATATATTAAATTTCCAGTACACATATATTACATATCTAATGCACATATATTATATGTATCTAGTGCACATATATTAAATATCCGGTGCACATATATTATAAACATCTAGTGCACATATATTATATATCCAGTGCGCATATATTAAATATCCAGAGCACATATATTATAGATCCAGTGCACATATATTAAATGTCCACTACACATATATTACATATCTAGTGCACATATATTAAATATCCAGTGCACATATGTTATATATATCCAGTGCACATATATTAAATATCCAGTGCACATATATTATATATATCCATTGCACATATATTAAATATCCAGTGCACATATATTATATATCCAGTGCACATACATTATATATATACGGTGCACATTTATTAAATATCTAGTGCACATATATTATATATATCCAGTTCACATATATTAAATATCCAGTACACATATATTATATATCTAATGCACATATATTATATATATCTAGTGCACATATATTAAATATCCGGTGCACATATATTATAAACATCCAGTGCAAATATATAATAATTCCAGTGCTCATATAATAAATATCCAGAGCTCATACATTATAGATCCACTGCACATATATTAAATATCCACTACACATATATTACATATCTAGTGCACATATATTAAATATCCAGTGCATATATATTATATATATCCAGTGCACATATATTAAATATCCAGTGAACATATATTATATATATCCAGTGCACATATATTAAATATCCAGTGCACATATATTATATTTCCAGTGTACATATATTAAATATCCAGTGCAGAAATATTATTTATCCAGTGCATATATATTATATATATTCAGTGCACATATATTAAATATCCAGTGCAGATATATTAATTATCCAGTGCACACATATTATATATATCCAGTGCACATATATTATATATATCCAGTGCACATATATTAAATATCCAGTGCACATATATTAAATATCCAGTGTACATGTATTAAATATCCATTGCACATATATTACATATATCCAGTGCACATATATTATATATATCCAGTGCACATATATTATATTTCCAGTGTACATATATTAAATATCCAGTGCAGAAATATTATATTTCCAGTGCACAAATATTACATATATCGAGTGCACATATATTAAATATCCATTGTAGATATATTATGTATCCAGTGCAAATATATTATATATCCAGAGCACATATATTCTGTATATAAAGTGTACATATATTAAATATCCAGTGCACATTTATTAAATATCTCGTGCACATATATTATATATATCCAGTGCACATATATTAAATTTCCAGTACACATATATTACATATCTAATGCACATATATTATATGTATCTAGTGCACATATATTAAATATCCGGTGCACATATATTATAAACATCTAGTGCACATATATTATATATCCAGTGCGCATATATTAAATATCCAGAGCACATATATTATAGATCCAGTGCACATATATTAAATGTCCACTACACATATATTACATATCTAGTGCACATATATTAAATATCCAGTGCACATATATTATATATATCCAGTGCACATATATTAAATATCCAGTGCACATATATTATATATATCCATTGCACATATATTAAATATCCAGTGCACATATATTATATATCCAGTGCACATACATTATATATATACAGTGCACATTTATTAAATATCTAGTGCACATATATTATATATATCCAGTTCACATATATTAAATATCCAGTACACATATATTATATATCTAATGCACATATATTATATATATCTAGTGCACATATATTAAATATCCGGTGCACATATATTATAAACATCCAGTGCAAATATATAATAATTCCAGTGCTCATATAATAAATATCCAGAGCTCATACATTATAGATCCAGTGCACATATATTAAATATCCACTACACATATATTACATATCTAGTGCACATATATTAAATATCCAGTGCACATATATTATATATATCCAGTGCACATATATTAAATATCCAGTGAACATATATTATATATATCCAGTGCACATATATTAAATATCCAGTGCACATATATTATATTTCCAGTGTACATATATTAAATATCCAGTGCAGAAATATTATATTTCCAGTGCACAAATATTATATATATCCAGTGCACATACATTATATATCCAGTGCAGATATATTATTTATCCAGTGCATATATATTATATATATATTCAGTGCACATATATTAAATATCCAGTGCAGATATATTAATTATCCAGTGCACACATATTATATATATCCAGTGCACATATATTATATATATCCAGTGCACATATATTAAATATCCAGTGCACATATATTAAATATCCAGTGCACATGTATTAAATATCCATTGCACATATATTACATATATCCAGTGCACATATATTATATATATCCAGTGCACATATATTAATTATCCAGTGCACACATATTATATATATCCAATGCACATATATTATATATCCAGTGCACATATATTATATTTCCAGTGCACATATATTAAATATCCAGTGCAGATATATTAAATATCCAGTGTACATATATTATATATATCCAGTGCACATATATTAAATATATCCAGTGCATATATATTAAATATCCAGTGCACATATATTATATATATACAGTGCACATATATTAAATATCCAGTGCAAATATATTATATTTTCAGTGCACATACATTAAATATCCAGTGCAGATTTATTATTTATCCAGTGCACATATATTATATATATCCAGTAGACATATAATAAATATCCAGTGCAGTTATATTAATTATCCAGTGCACACATATTATATATATCCAGTGCACATATATTATATATATCCAGTGCAAATATATTAAATATCCAGTGCATATATATTAAATATCCACTGCACATATATTATATATATCCAGTGCAAATATATTGAATATCCAGTGCACATATATTAAATATCCAGTGCACACATATTATATATATCCAGTGCACATATTTTAAATATCCAGTGCACATATATTAATTATCCAGTGCACACATATTATATATATCCAGTGCACATATATTAAATATCCAGTGCAGATATATTAAATATCCAGTGTACATATATTATATATATCCAGTGCACATATATTAAATATCCAGTGCAGATATATTAAATATCCAGTGTACATATATTATATATATCCAGTGCACATATATTAAATATCCAGTGCAGATATATTAAATATCCAGTGCACACATATTATATATATCCAGTGCACGTATTTTAAATATCCAGTGCACATATATTAATTATCCAGTGCACACATATTATATATATCCAGTGCACATATATTAAATATCCAGTGCAGATATATTAAATATCCAGTGTACATATATTATATATATCCAGTGCACATATATTAAATATATCCAGTGCACATATATTAAATATTCAGTGCACATATATTATATATATACAGTGCACATATATTAAATATCCAGTGCAAATATATTATATTTTCAGTGCACATACATTAAATATCCAGTGCAGATATATTATTTATCAAGTGCACATATATTAAATATATCCAGTGCACATATATTAAATATCCTGCGCATATATATTAAATATCCAGTGCACATTTATTATATATATCCAGTGCACATATATTAAATATCCAGTGCACATACATTATATATATCCAGTGCACATATATTATATATCCAGTGCACATACATTATATATATACAGTGCACATTCATTAAATATCTAGTGCACATATGTTATATATATATCCAGTTCACATATATTGTATATATTCATTGCACATAAAATAAATATCCAGTGCACATATATTGTATATCCAGTGCACATACATTATTTATCCAGTGCACATATATTATATATATCCAGTGCACATATATTAAATATCCAGTGCACATAAATTAAATATCCAGTGCACATATATTATATATATCCAGTGCACATATAACATATTTCCAGTGCACATATATTAAATATCCAGTGTAGATATATTATGCATCCAGTGCACATATATTATATATCCAGAGCACATATATTCTATATATCCAGTGTACATATATTAAATATCCAGTGCACATTTATTAAATATCTCGTGCACATATATTATATATATCCAGTGCACATATATTAAATTTCCAGTACACATATATTACATATCTAATGCACATATATTATATGTATCTAGTGCACATATATTAAATATCCGGTGCACATATATTATAGATCCAGTGCACATATATTAAATGTCCACTACACATATATTACATATCTAGTGCACATATATTAAATATCCAGTGCACATATATTATATATATCCAGTGCACATATATTAAATATCCAGTGCACATATATTATATATATCCATTGCACATATATTAAATATCCAGTGCACATATTTTATATATCCAGTGCACATACATTATATATATATACAGTGCACATTTATTAAATGTCTAGAGCACATATATTATATATATCCAGTTCACATATATTAAATATCCAGTACACATATATTATATATCTAATGCACATATATAATATATCCAGTGCTCATATATTAAATATCCAGAGCTCATATATTATAGATCCACTGCACATATATTAAATATCCACTACACATATATTACATATCTAGTGCACATATATTAAATATCCAGTGCACACATATTATATATATCCAGTGCACATATATTAAATATCCAGTGAACATATATTGTATATATCCAGTGCACATATATTAAATATCCAGTGCACATATATTATATATATCCAGTGCACATATATTAAATATCCAGTGAACATATATTATATATATCCAGTGCACATATATTAAATATCCAGTGCACATATATTATATTTCCATTGTACATATATTAAATATCCAGTGCAGAAATATTATATTTCCAGTGCACAAATATTATATATATCCAGTGCACATACATTATATATCCAGTGCAGATATATTATTTATCCAGTGCATATATATTATATATATATTCAGTGCACATATATTAAATATCCAGTGCAGATATATTAATTATCCAGTGCACACATATTATATATATCCAGTGCACATATATTATATATATCCAGTGCACATATATTAAATATCCAGTGCACATATATTAAATATCCAGTGCACATGTATTAAATATCCATTGCACATATATTACATATATCCAGTGCACATATATTATATATATCCAGTGCACATATATTAATTATCCAGTGCACACATATTATATATATCCAATGCACATATATTATATATCCAGTGCACATATAATATATTTCCAGTGCACATATATTAAATATCCAGTGCACATATATTAAATATCCAGTGCACATGTATTAAATATCCATTGCACATATATTACATATATCCAGTGCACATATATTATATATATCCAGTGCACATATATTAATTATCCAGTGCACACATATTATATATATCCAATGCACATATATTATATATCCAGTGCACATATAATATATTTCCAGTGCACATATATTAAATATCCAGTGCAGATATATTAAATATCCAGTGTACATATATTATATATATCCAGTGCACATATATTAAATATATCCAGTGCACATATATTATATATCCAGTGCACATATATTATATTTCCAGTGCACATATATTAAATATCCAGTGCAGATATATTAAATATCCAGTGTACATATATTATATATATCCAGTGCACATATATTAAATATATCCAGTGCATATATATTAAATATCCAGTGCACATATATTATATATATACAGTGCACATATATTAAATATCCAGTGCAAATATATTATATTTTCAGTGCACATACATTAAATATCCAGTGCAGATTTATTATTTATCCAGTGCACATATATTATATATATCCAGTAGACATATATTAAATATCCAGTGCAGTTATATTAATTATCCAGTGCACACATATTATATATATCCAGTGCACATATATTATATATATCCAGTGCAAATATATTAAATATCCAGTGCACATATATTAAATATCCACTGCACATATATTATATATATCCAGTGCAAATATATTGAATATCCAGTGCACACATATTATATATATCCAGTGCACATATTTTAAATATCCAGTGCACATATATTAATTATCCAGTGTACATATATTATATATATCCAGTGCACATATATTAAATATATCCAGTGCACATATATTAAATATTCAGTGCACATATATTATATATATACAGTGCACATATATTAAATATCCAGTGCAAATATATTATATTTTCAGTGCACATACATTAAATATCCAGTGCAGATATATTATTTATCAAGTGCACATATATTAAATATATCCAGTGCACATATATTAAATATCCTGCGCATATATATTAAATATCCAGTGCACATTTATTATATATATCCAGTGCACATATATTAAATATCCAGTGCACATACATTATATATATCCAGTGCACATATATTGTATATATTCATTGCACATAAAATAAATATCCAGTGCACATATATTGTATATCCAGTGCACATACATTATGTATCCAGTGCACATATATTATATATATCCAGTGCACATATATTAAATATCCAGTGCACATAAATTAAATATCCAGTGCACATATATTATATATATCCAGTGCACATATAACATATTTCCAGTGCACATATATTAAATATCCAGTGTAGATATATTATGCATCCAGTGCACATATATTATTTATCCAGAGCACATATATTCTATATATCCAGTGTACATATATTAAATATCCAGTGCACATTTATTAAATATCTCGTGCACATATATTATATATATCCAGTGCACATATATTAAATTTCCAGTACACATATATTACATATCTAATGCACATATATTATATGTATCTAGTGCACATATATTAAATATCCGGTGCACATATATTATAAACATCTAGTGCACATATATTATATATCCAGTGCGCATATATTAAATATCCAGAGCACATATATTATAGATCCAGTGCACATATATTAAATGTCCACTACACATATATTACATATCTAGTGCACATATATTAAATATCCAGTGCACATATATTATATATATCCAGTGCACATATATTAAATATCCAGTGCACATATATTATATATATCCATTGCACATATATTAAATATCCAGTGCACATATTTTATATATCCAGTGCACATTCATTATATATATATACAGTGCACATTTATTAAATATCTAGTGCACATATATTATATATATCCAGTTCACATATATTAAATATCCAGTACACATATATTATATATCTAATGCACATATATTATATATATCTAGTGCACATATATTAAATATCCGGTGCACATATATTATAAACATCCAGTGCACATATATAATATATCCAGTGCTCATATATTAAATATCCAGAGCTCATATATTATAGATCCACTGCACATATATTAAATATCCACTACACATATATTACATATCTAGTGCACATATATTAAATATCCAGTGCACACATATTATATATATCCAGTGCACATATATTAAATATCCAGTGAACATATATTGTATATATCCAGTGCACATATATTAAATATCCAGTGCACATATATTATATTTCCAGTGTACATATATTAAATATCCAGTGCAGAAATATTATATTTCCAGTGCACAAATATTATATATATCCAGTGCACATATATTAAATATCCAGTGCACATATATTAAATATCCAGTGCACATATATTATATATATCCAGTGCACATAAATTAAATATCCAGTGCACATATATTAAATATCCAGTGCACATATATTATATATATACAGTGCACATATATTAAATATCCAGTGCAAATATACTATATTTCCAGTGCACATACATTAAATATCCAGTGCAGATATATTATTTATACAGTGCATATATATTATATATATTCAGTGCACATATATTAAATATCCA